>NW_019421709.1:1660-4652 GCF_000390285.2 Anoplophora glabripennis
ACACACAATAAGGTTACTTCGACTTCAAATTCTAGCTCCAGTATAAACGGCAAACTGTTTCCACCGGTCAATTTGAATAGCCCAACTATCCTTATTGCCAACCTGATACTTAAAAAATTCCAAATAGAAACTTTTTTTTTTCATTTTTGGCCAGCTTTTAGGTATTTCGTACCATAGTGCGTCGCTTAAGAGAAACAGGACATTTTAAGCAACAGAGTGGGTCATGTGAATAGCCACCCAAGCTTCAACCAAATCGAAGGGAGCAAATTTTTCAAATGGTTAAAGCAGTCACAAATACGAGCACCAGAATAATATTTATTCAAATCAGGAATAACAAGGCGGTTTATTAATTATTCTGATGTTCTTCTTTTTACCTATTTATAAATTATTTACTTTACTTACTATAATCGGAACATATTCCGAATAGTTCACCAAATTAAATGTTTCTTAGCAGAGAAAAATACGTAATTCAATGTTGTGGTATGCGATTAAAATACATTTAAAAAAAATCAAACCAAAGATATCCAAAATATCAAGCCAGGATTCCGAAATCAAAAGATCTAAATTAACATTTAAAAAATCAAAGTTACCCTTATGATGTTCTGAGAAAATAATATAACAATATTTCTATCCCAGATGAACATTATTTTATGCAGCGAATAGTTTTTTTCTTTAAAATGGGACACCAGGTACATACAGGATGCCATTCCTTCCTTGTCTCTCTTTCTATTGAATGTTTTCGCATCCCAAGTATAACTCCATTTTTAAATGTGCAGGTCTTTCTCGTTTTTCTACAGGCCACCTCCTTGAAATTGCCAACTACTGTGCGTTATTCCATTTTACGGCGATCATTGTTCGTTCGGGCAACCGAAAGAGACGACTCGGTCCCGCCTAGGCCAAATAAAGAGCACAAGGCAAGCGGAAAGATAATGCCTCGTTTTTGTCTTCCATACGATACACTTAAGACGACCGTACAGTTATGTCAAGAAGCGCTCCTGCCCTTTTTCCGCGGACCCCGTCCTTCCGACTCGTTTGGCGGCCGGCGACGGCGGCCCCTACGCCCCCGCCGCCCCCTCCCCCGACGATACATCCAATTAATAGCGGGGCACGAGAAGAGACCCTCATAACATTATTGCATCCGGCCACAAAGGGCCATTAACTTTTAGTGATAGCGGCGGTATAATTTAAGCCGATATCGATCCATATCGAAGTGTTATCCTCGGGGGTGGCGCGCCAGTTGACAGAAGAGGCTAACCAGTAGTGACCTCGCCGGCTACGCCGCCGTAAATAACGAAATTGAGCCCGCTTAATGAGCCGGATAATGCCCGACGTCATACTGTGCTCGTAGGGGGTGAATATAGGGTGTACCCCCGTAAAGACACCCCTCCCTCCTCCTCCTTTGTCTCGCAAATTGATTAGAAATGGAATTTGAATATTGATCTTTGAAACTCAGTATTACAACGTTATTTTTTTTTATTTTTTTACAGTATATTAGTTGCCCACTCGATACCTACATCCAGAGATCTTTAAAAAAAAAAAATTAACTCCCGCTAATTCGGCACCCTATTTAGCATCACATTTTCTGACCGGGAACGCACAGGCGCACTAAAAAGCTTCGAACGTTGAAGCGAAACAGCTGATTTCCCTAGTCTTGAATTTTGCAAATAGTTTCATAATCAAAGTACAGCAGATCCTCCGTAAATAACGAAATTGAGCCCGCTTAATGAGCCGGATAATGCCCGACGTCATACTGTGCTCGTAGGGGGTGAATATAGGGTATACCCCCGTAAAGGCACCCCCTCCCTCCTCCTCCTTTGTCTCACAAATGGATTAGAAATGGAATTTGAATATTGATCTTTGAAACTCAGTATTACAACGTTATTTTTTTTATTTTTTTACAGTATATTAGTTGCCCACTCGATACCTACATCCAGAGATCTTTTAAAAAAAAATTAACTCCCGCTAATCCGGCACCCTATTTAGCATCACATTTTCTGACCGAAAACGCACAGGCGCACTAAAAAGCTTCGAACGTTGAAGCGAAACAGCTGATTTCCCTAGTCATGAATTTTGCAAATAGTTTCATAATCAAAGTACAGCAGATCCTCCGTAAATAACGAAATTGAGCCCGCTTAATGAGCCGGATAATGCCCGACGTCATACTGTGCTCGTAGGGGGTGAATATAGGGTATACCCCCGTAAAGGCACCCCCTCCCTCCTCCTCCTTTGTCTCACAAATGGATTAGAAATGGAATTTGAATATTGATCTTTGAAACTCAGTATTACAACGTTATTTTTTTTATTTTTTTACAGTATATTAGTTGCCCACTCGATACCTACATCCAGAGATCTTTTAAAAAAAAATTAACTCCCGCTAATCCGGCACCCTATTTAGCATCACATTTTCTGACCGAAAACGCACAGGCGCACTAAAAAGCTTCGAACGTTGAAGCGAAACAGCTGATTTCCCTAGTCATGAATTTTGCAAATAGTTTCATAATCAAAGTACAGCAGATCCTCCTAACTTTATTAACAAAGTGATGTGAAGGGAGTGTTGTTTTAACCATACTGGCATTTTAAATAGGTAGGTACTACACTTTGAAAGCAATAAGTCACTAGGTATACGTACTATAAACTGAATAATTAATTGGACATAATACTAAAAACTCATATTCAATTATAAAACAGTGAAAACGTTAACAATATTAAAAATACTAAATTGTAATAATCTAACATTCGAAAACAATTGTTATACTTATTAATATTTAAAATGTAAAAAATATATCTTATTGACGTGTCTAGGTAAAAAGTTCTGTATATTCCTTGTCGTTTGCTACGCATTAAAAACGTAGTAAAAACTAGGTTAGTGACCGAATAATACGGTAGGTCAAGATTCACTCTCGATAAACCTTTGTGGGTCAGCAGTCAAGAGCGTTCCAAAACGGGGTTCAAATAATTATTTGAATATTTTTTTCAGCATGAATATAAAATT
>NW_019421710.1:0-2017 GCF_000390285.2 Anoplophora glabripennis
TAATATAAATTTCTTAAATATACACTTCATAGAGATAATATATACAAAAGTCACTAGAAGCTCATGTTGTTAATTATAAAAAAGTTTTCAAAAAAAATTTTTATGTAAATTTTGTAATAAACTATCGCAAAAAATTAAAGGGTGAAAAGAATTTCCGTGACTTTTGACAGAATATATTTAGGTGGAAAATTTTCGTATCGTGAATTAAAAAAAAGCATTTTGAAGCTCCAAGATTCTAGTCTTTAGATCTTTCGGTCGATTTTTTAGGACCTACGGTTATCATGCAATTCTAAGAAATAGCGCGACACAATAATTTTAAATTGATGAAAAAAAAAACTTAAAAAAAAAATTTTTTTTTCAAAGAAAAACGGTAGTTTTGAAAAACTATTTTTTCATTGATTACAGACTGCACAAAAATCAATTAGTTTGTCTTAAAAAACAGTATCAATCGGGATCGAAATCTGGTTTGGGTCATCAACTTTAATTTTAATTTAATTAAAAGTTGATGAACAGAAGCATAGGAAGGAAAAGCCGAATCGTGCTGGAAACAATTGGATTTTGTTTTCTTCAATGTCCGGAAGGTTTTCCAAAAAACCAAAAAAAAACTTCAAAAACTTCGAAAATTTTTATTTTTCTATTTTTTCATCAATTTAAACGTTATTTGCGGTTAAAATGTGAGAAAACCTCAAAAAATATATTTTATTCCATTTTTATCATGATTATGAAGTGTTTAAGCTCAAAAAACGTGATCCCTTCATTTTTTTCAAAAGTTTGACTGTTTGAAACAAAGAAACGGTTCGCGAGATCGAGATGAAACTTCACTGGGTTCTTCTGGGTATATCGAACTGTAAAAGTCATGCTTAACATTAGTAATTTCGTGAATATTTCTAATTTAGCAATCAATTTTCTAAAAAAACAGAAATTACCTCTTTTTTTCCTGTTTTTTTAAATTTTTGTAAAAACTGAAAAAAAAATTTTTTTCCAAAAGTTGCGGCAGCACGTTATAGGAAAATTATTCCAGTTTTCGAAACTGCCCTTCAATTTTCTGTACGACCATTTTTCGCCGACATATCGATGATTGAAGACAAGAGGATGCTTTTCTTTTAAAAATCCTTTATTTCGATGAAAAATCGAAAATTAAAAAATAAGGAAAATGTAGCTGAATAAACAAGATCTCTGGTCCATGCAATGGTTTAGCTGGAAAAAAAATTCCAAGTCCGTGGAAAAAGAAAAGGAAAATTTACAAATTTTTTTGTCGTGCTATTTCTTAAAATTGTATGATAACCGTAGCCCCTAAAAAATTTCGACCGAAAGATCCAAAAACTAGAATCTGAGAGCTTCAAAATGCTTTTTTTTAATTCCCGATACGACCATTTTTCACCTAAATACAGTCTGTCAAAAATCACGGAAAAATTTCGGAAATTCTTTTGATCCTTTAATTTTTTGCATTGGTTTACTTTCACTAACTACAAAGCCGACACCCTTATATCGTCCGAGATTTGAATCAAACCAGCTAGAGCGCTCTGAAAACCAGCGTTGTAATCCACAGTGACTTCATTATACAAAAACTCTTCCCTCCTGTCTTCGTAGTGGTCATTCTGGTCAGGTCCACTTACCAGAGCACCATAGAGGATCTGAGGGTTGGGCTGCTTGGAATGGTATTCGTCCCACCCACATGCGAGTGGTTTGTCAGGGCAAGAACTGTTGAAAATAAAAAAAGGATTGTACAGAGTGAACTTTAAATGTTCACAGAATATTGGGACACCCTGTATACAGTACGCGCCTAAAGTATGGAATAAATTCAGTAAAATCGAAACAAATTTGTTTTGGTAAAAATCCTCGAACAGGTCGATTTTTAATTTAAAAAATACATATTTTAGCATAAAAGGCGATTTTCAACCGTCATTTGTTTTCGAGTAATGACGTCATCGACATTTTTTTTAAATAGCAACACCCTATTTTTTTTCTTGATTCTGAAAGATCGTTTCATTGTCGATCCGACAGTATTAAAATGTTG
>NW_019421710.1:2748-4689 GCF_000390285.2 Anoplophora glabripennis
GCGGACAGGGCCCTTCCTGGGGTACTTGCCGCCTTGGTGCATAGAAAAATTGGCCGCCCCTACCCCGTAATATGTATCTATCATATCATTATGACATTATTAATATCAGGGATTAGAGATGACTATGATGGAGGTGTGTTATTAGAAATACAGAACGATTTATTTTTGCACTAACAAACTTTAATATTCTACTGTAAAATACAATCTGAAAAGTCATAACAAAAATAATAATCAAAAGCTCTAAAACTAATATTCAATTAAATTAAACTCATTGGAAAACAGGAACTTCGTATTGCGACTAGTATGAGAGGTATTCACAAAATATAGAATATAAAAATTTTGAGCTGTCTAAACGTTGTAAATCTGACGATAAGTAGGTAATAATTATTGTAATCTTAGCACTCAGCATTCGTTTCGCTCGGGTTCTGTGTTTATTAATTAGGCGTTCACTTGTTCGTAAACGTTTAAGAAAGACATTTTTAAAACATTCGTAATTTTAAATTTTTTTAAACTAATGCAAAAAATTAAAAGGTCAAAAGAATTTTCGAAATTTTTCCGTGATTTTTGACAGACTGTATTTAGGTAAAAATAGTCGTATCAGGAATTAAATAATAGCATTTTGAAGCTCCAAGATTCTAGTTTTTAGATCTTTCGGTGGAAATTTTTTAGGTGCTACGGTTGTCATTCAATTCTAAGAGATAGCGCGACAAAAAATGTTGCAAATTTTCTTTTTTTTTCCAAGTCCGCGGACTTGGAATTTTTTTTTCAGCTTAGCCATTGTATGGACCAGATAGCTTGTTTATTCAGCTTCAATTTCATTTTTTTTTTTTAAATTTTGATACGACCATTTTTCATCGAAATATCGGATTTTTAATGGAAAAGGATCATTTTGTTTTCAATCATCGATATCTCGGCGACAAATGCTCGTACATAGAATTGAATGGCAGTTTCGGAAACTGGAATAAGTTTCCTATATAAACATATGGAAAAAACAATTTTTCATCTTTTACACGAATTTTAAAAAACAGGAAAAATGGGTAATTTATGGTTTTTTAGAAAATTGACGGCTAAATTAGAATTAAGCATGACTTTTACAGTTCGATATACCCAGAAGAACCCTGTGAAGTTTCATCTCGATTTAGCGACCCGTTTGTTTGTTTCAAATAGTCAAACTTTTGAAAAAAATTAAAGGGTCACGTTTTTGTTGAAGTTTGGTTGAAGATTGAAAAAGTTTTTTTTGAGGTTTTTTTCACATTTACCACAAATAACGTTTAAATTGAAGAAAAAAAAAGAAAATTTGCAAAATTTTTTTATCGCGCTATTTCTTAGAATTGCATAATAACCGTAGCCCCTAAAAAATTTCGACCGAAATATCTCAAAAACTAGAATCTTAAAGCTTCAAAATGCTTTTTTTTAATTCCCGATACCCCATTTTTCACCTAAATACAGTCTGTCAAAAATCACGGAAAAATTCTTTTGACTTTAATTTTTTGCATTAATTTATGTAAAAAGTGTAAAAACAGTGTATTTAATACTACATTATTTATAAGACGAAAATTAATATACATTTTATCTTTTGCAGTTTTTGCTGCTATTGTTTAAATATTTTTAGTTAGGAATCTGGGGAAGACCAGGACAGAAAAGTTGAATTTTGGCCGCCCTTGTAGCTCGGCCGCCCTGGTGCCGGGGCACCACCAGGACACTGCCCAGGAACGGCCCTGTCTCGCGGACCATTCCGTCGGTCCTCGTCTGCCGATGCACCTCCTAGGAAAACAATTGTCCAGAAAATCTCGAACAGGGCGCGCATAGTGGGAGGTGCACCGTCTTGCTGAAACCATATGATATGGTGTCATCAGAAATATCAGGGTCATTATCGTTAGGAAAAATTACTGCAAGCGCTGGAATAAGGTCATTTTGTAAAAACTCAACTATTCCAGCCCA
>NW_019421711.1:0-4646 GCF_000390285.2 Anoplophora glabripennis
GTGAATCTCTAGCTCAAAAAGTTATGAACCAATCGTTATGAAAATTGAAAGTGTATTTCTTTATGAAATTACAAAGAACATGAACCAACAATTGGAATATAATTTTAAGGGTGTTTTTTATTCAAACCCATGTTATAACTTCAATTTTCAATGGGTTTCATATTCTTAGAAAACATGGAAATAATGCAGGAAAACAACAATTTTGCTTTCAGATCAAAACTGCGACTTCCACATTTCCCATGAACAACCAAGTCGGACGACGACCTTTTCAACATAAGTGAGTTGAAAAAATTTGTAAATGTAGTTCAAAATATTGATAAATTAATGTCTAAGTTTCAACAAATTCTAATCAATTTGTCCCACTCAAAAAAAAATCTTGAGAAACTCCTGAAAATCAGCCTCCCAATGTCCCAATCTGGTTTCTCCCCTTAATCTGTCACGATGACTTAAAAGTTTTTAAATATGAATGCATTTATTTAACTTTGTTTTTACAATATAATTTGAAAATATTTTTTTCACTATTATTTGTTTGCTTACATGCTGAAGTTTGTTTTTTAATATTTAGTTTCTTCTTCCTTGATCATGGTATAATAGCTGAATCTAGTAGCAAAGAAAATAAAACAATTTCATACTAAATCAAAGAGGACTCTAATTTACTCCATTGCACCTACCGCTGTTCAGTATTAGGGGGTACAACACGTCAATGACACATAAACACGCTTTTCTTCTTTTCAATTAATTCAAATTTGATGCCACAAAAAAAAACGAGTCATAACGTTGAATATGTGACATCGTAGAACTGTTTTTTATAACATTTCTGAAAATAGTTGCAGAAAGCATGAACAGTTACCTTTGATAAAAAGTTGAAAGTCCGATGCAACAGACACTAAAAGCCACACGGCTAAAGGAATGACATCACACCTAGTAGTCCTGCTTACCAATTACATATAAACTCATTTCTCCGTATTTTATCAAAATATGAAAATAAAAAATAAAAAATAGCTAGTTTGGACAAAAATCAACACGAGCTGACTTCGCTAACTATTTCTGCATTTTGTGTTTCTTTGAAAGGGCAAATATTTTAGAACTGAATACATGAAACTAATGATTCATATTAATTTAGACAGATTTTCAACTTTTGGCACTATCATTTCAAACTAAAAATGAAAAATAATTTGATTTATACATAAAACAACATTTCCTACTCCAATAATTAATACGCAAAAAATATAAACGATGGTGGTAAGGCACGTCAATGATGCACAATTGTACTGATCATATAACTAAAATTTGATGCCATAGAAACCCAAAGTCTGTTTTGTCAAATGATTTTTTATCAAAACATAAAAATATAGTTTTTACTAATGATATTATATGAAACATCTATTTTATGAAATAAAGCCTCAATTAAAATTGAATTACTTATCTCTAATATGTATTTAATAAATTGTTATGATTATTCTCAAGTAGGTACAAAGACAAAATAATACTTTGTGCTAGGAGCCGTCAGTTATATTTTAGATATAAAAGGATATATCTCAGCCACATTCAAAATGAAAATTTAACTTCTGTTGTATAACAACGCTTAGATTTGCTTTTGTAAGAATACCAAACAGTTGTATTGGGATTTACGATATGTGAACTTTAGCGTTATATTTTTGGATTTTAATATCTACGTTAAGATGTTGCACTTAAGAACAATCTCTCTAAGTATCCTCACTTCTTGCCTTGACTCGATGAAATTTTCATTATCTTTACACAAACGCTTCCTCGTTCGAGCTTTTAACGCTGCCTAATCAAATTAATAGTCTTTTGAAATGCTCTTTCTGGGGATAANTCTCTCTAAGTATCCTCACTTCTTGCCTTGACTCGATGAAATTTTCATTATCTTTACACAAACGCTTCCTCGTTCGAGCTTTTAACGCTGCCTAATCAAATTAATAGTCTTTTGAAATGCTCTTTCTGGGGATAATAAGAAAGCTTCCCCCTCTGCTATTAGTAGACTGTATAAGGTAATTTGTTCCTCAGTTTAATTTTTATTACACGAATAAAGAAAGTCTTAAAGGAAAGGAAATATCAATAATTAATTAATTACGTTAGTGGAGAATTACTAACTTGATCAAATAGTTTACTTACATATATTTTTATCAAATCTGGAAGCTTTTAAAAAATATTCAACACAAATTTTCATCAGAAACTTATTAATCAAGTTTATAGAGAACTTTAAAATAGGCCAAACAGTTATTTACAGACATTTTAAACAAATTTGAAATTAATTTTTAAAAATCAAACGCAAAATTTCATAAAAAAATGCCTATTGCAATTTTTGGAGACTATTGAATACAATATAAAAACGATTATAGTTTTCTTCACAAACTGTAGCAGGCTAACAGCGCTTTGTTCCATAATTAACATTTTCTCGAGCCACTCTGTAAAGCAACAACATCCACTTCTCACAATGAACTGAAACAGTACAGAGGAAGACCGAGGCGCACAAGAATTATGAACTTCACATCCGCATGACACGCAAATCAAAATTAATGCCCCGACTCTCGCTTGGCTTGTTCCAACGTCCGAATATGCGGGGATTCCTAGGATTTTAATAAACCTACCACTAAATTAACAAACGGTTTTACTTGCTCATTAGCCATTGATTTTTCCGTAATGGCTTTTGAATTATTTTCTACACAATGGTTTATGTACTGGAAATGGGCTTGTATAGATTTAAATGTTCTTTGTTGGAACATGCAAATCGACACAGGTAGCGCCATCTAGTGTTATGAAGCCGAACTGGTTCGGGCACTGAATGAAATCTGAAAGATCGCTTTCGTGCTGGCAAATTATATTTGCTACAACTCCGCAATCATTAAAAAAAACAAGTATTAACCATTTTTTCGTTTGAATATCATAAATTAGCAAAGTAGATATTATTTACTTCCATAAGTAATGAAATATTTTCATTGAAATCAATAATCAGTTTTTTTATTATGATATAAAATAATATAGTGATAAATACATTTTAATTTTTTAGAACTTTTTTTTTAATAGCGTTAATAATTAGAATTCCGACAAATTATTTTTATCAAAGAAAATAATATTAATTAAGAGACTTAAGAAGAAAAATTGAATCCTATGCAACCAGTTATACATGTAGGTCAGGTCAGCTTTCAGTTATGGTTAGATCCAAAGAGCGACCACAAAAAAAATGTGATTTTCGCCCGTTTTTTCGCAATTCGCAGAGAATTAAAAAAAAATACATAAAAATATGTTTTTGGTCGCAAATTACTTGTCGTAACAAACTGAAATGAGCATAACTTTTAGTATTTTGAACAATTTTAAAAATCACCCTTCCTTAGGGGTTGAAAACATGCCAAAAATGAAGAATTTGAATATTGCCAATTGATATAAAAACTATTAGCATGTAAATTATCTTAATACATTTTTTTTGGAAATTTTATTGGAATACAATTATTTCTGATATTCCCTATTTTTGGGGATGATTCCACCCCCTGAGCGCGCTTAAGGGTGGATTTTCTAATTCAACATGCTTATTTCAGTCATGAGAATACATCTTTCTTTGTATTAAGAATCATTCGATAAAAAAATTCACATGCAAATAGTTTTTACATTTATTGGTAATATTCAATTCTTCATTTTCGGCGTCTTTTAAACCCCTAAATAGGAGTGATTTTTGAAAATTTTTAAAAAAGTAAAAGCTATGCTCATCTTATTTTTTTACGAGTAATTTGAGACCAAAAACATTTATCTTTTTTCTCTGCGAATTGTGAAAAAACGGGCTTCATTTATTTATTTAATAATAGTAAAATAATTTCGAAATTGAAATTTTAATTAATATTTCGTTTAACAATAATTTTTGTGACACTTTTGTAAATTAAAAAAAATTAAGTATAAAAGATGCATATTTTCTGGGGTTCAGGGCTATTCTACGAATTCGTAAATATGCCCATTGTTATTTTGTCGTCGAGCTACCCCTGTTTAAAAAAAAGAAGTTTCTACGATGAATGGAAGCCGATATTGCAAAATTTTACAGCGCGCATCAATTTGAACTTTAGATATCACTTTTCTCGCGCGCGCGACTCGCTTGGACGAGCTTCCCCCATCACCACGCCGGACAGTTTACTTAGCAAGTAAGTACCTTCTCTATAGGGCTCGAGAGTCGTTAATTTTCCACATTTTTCAATGCAATTCACGGGAAATCGTAGTTTACGTCGTAATCTTTATTTTGCGAAAAATTCAAGTCTTAATGTTTATAAACAATTGATTATAAACAATTGCGCTACGCGCTATGTTTATAAACAATGCTGTTTATAAACAATTGCGCTACGCTTTTTTTTAAATTTGTATTTTTCTGACAGCTATCCATTGAATTTATTTTCGGTGCGGTCGCATAAATAGCAACAATTTTATTCTAATTGTTTATAAGCGAAAAATGCACGGTTTTTTAATGCACAACTTGAGAATGTTAATGTTAAAAAAACGGTGATATTTTTTAATAGGTCGTTTAATTACGTATTTAAGATTACAATGACGCTTTCAGAATCATGTTTGGTTGAAAATTAACACCTGCACAGAAGATTAAAGTTCATAACTTTTGGAGCCTCCGTTATAAACAAATTGAATTGTGC
>NW_019421712.1:0-4647 GCF_000390285.2 Anoplophora glabripennis
CGCAATAACCGTAAATTGACTGTGCAATGACCACATACTGTGCATTCACCTGGATAATTACATACGATTCATACAGGGTGTATCTCAGGTCCACATCAAAAATTAAGGGGACGATCTCTTGGGTCATTTTAGGCTTAAAAGTATTAATAAACTAGTTCCCTAAGGTTACTGGTTTCCAAGATAAAAGGGCGTTAAAGTTTTTGAAGAATATCGCACTGTTTCAATTATCTCTGAAGTTGTTGTTGTTGTTGTCATTAAAATCTTCACAAGACTACGCCACTAGATTTTCAGAAAAATTAATAGGTGCATTAAATTATCTATCATATTTCTAATCAAAACCATTAACTTTAGACCCCTGATTTATTGCGTTTCAAAGTGATCAGGAGGTACTTTAATAATTTTTCTGATAATTTTTTTCAAAGAAATAATTTACTTTCGTTTTTAAATACGTAAAAAGTCCTTACTTTTCAAAATATCGAAGGCATAATGAAATTACAAAAAAAAACGTGAAAAGTCAATAAAAATGTATTTTTTTGGGTCTGGCGATGACTTTCACATACTGTTGCTTACACCATTCGAAACAGCGCAAAAAAATAAGTTGATTTAAAAAAAAGCATGCCGGTAGCTTCTTTCTAAGTGTCACAATCCATTTGTTAAGTAAGAATTTTGAGAAGCCGGGCGCAGCATGGGCACTATGACGTCACAGCGCTCCCCCTCTCCTGGCTACTGCTCAGCCGCGTTGGAAGCCGCGCGGACCACTCTTGTCTTTAACGCACGTTTACTTGGTCATTCCTTGGTCGAATCCATTCAAAAAAAAATCAGCGTATAAAGGAAATCTTCTACTTTACAACAAGCCCAAGTTTATTACAAAATATTAAATAGAACAGCCAGAATACGGTTTTTAAGAAAAAAAAATATCTTGACTTCTGCTGTTCGGATCGAGACGTTTTTTTAAATTCATGTTTTTTTAAGCACTATTTGATGTAGTTGGATTGAAGTCTGTATATTAAAAAACCGCCGAGATAGGGACCCTAGTTACCTTTTTACTTTTTTGATAATAATTTTTTATTTTGCTACATAAAAATCTGAAATTTACTCAAACGCGAAACAATGTAATTATCTTTCGATCCTTTTTTACCGAAATACGATATCTTGACTTGGGCAGAAGATATACACGCTCGCATTTTTGACTGCATAATTTTGCAGTAGGCCGACATTTTGAAATCGGGGGTCCGGGTTGCGGGTATTTGTGGAGCACCCCAACAGTTATCTTTTCCTGTAGTTTCATCCATTTTCTGTGAAATTTGTTCTTTTTATTTAATGCTGAACATTTTGCACATTTTTTCTTCACCGCTAATTTTGTAATGTAAAAAAAAATGTGCGAGCTTTTGCAAGAAACTATCCTCAGGAACAAAATCGATAAGTATACCTCATGTCGATTAGAGGCTTATTTTCGGAGATATAAGCGAAAAACTGAAAAAAGCGCAATTACAATTAAAGAAANTTTTACTTAATTATAAGCCCATAAAATTCGAGTTAGGCCTGATTTTTGAAACAGGCTTGTGTTAGGTCTAATTCGCTTTGATTATCTCTAATGAGACCATCAAAAATGAGCATCGATGGAAATTTAAAAGATTTCCAATGAACAATTTAGAAATTATCAATAAAAACATTTTTTTTTTAATTTTTTGACAATCTCTGTTTCGAAAACGAAGCAATTGCGGACCTACGTTTATAGGAATATTTTCGTACTTTTGGACGTAGAATCTGTTCTAGAATTCTCTGAACAACATTTTGCAACGCCCTCTATATAAAATTTCGTGATACGTGCTTCCATTAGAATCTTTTCGATTTCAACAAACTGTTTACACTTTATAATAGTTTGGTATTATTTATGTATTCTCGATATCGCTTTAAAATTCAAATTCCAAACCATTATGCATACAGATGATAAAGTTTTCGTGGTACCATATCATTTTTTAAGTAACTACTGTACCCGAGTGAATATAAAACCGAATGTTAAAGCAAGATAAATACGAAGCGAGGAATATGTAAATAACAATACTGATAGATAACAGCAATCTTTTTGTAAGTAGCCAGTATCAGGGCCGGATTTCGGAAAAGGCTTTGCAGAATATAAACATTGGGTTGCAGGTTGAAACAATGAGGTATCTTCTGGTTAATAATTAAACCAAAGTACAAGTTACTAATATTCAAAGTATTGGAAACGTTTCCGCTTACCAGTGTCGTCGATTTTGAGAAGATTTTGTATATCGGCAAATTGCTAATAGCTAGTCAAGTAATAAGTTCCTTAAAACTTTCAAATACATCCAAGGAAGGTGTACATGGCATTTTGGAGACCTTTTGTAACAGAACAAAACGAAATTACCATCAATATTGTTTGAGGACATAAAATAATTAAAATATGGTGTTGGCCAAATGAACATATAATAGAAATTTCCTACACATTATATACTAATTATTATAATTTTTTACCTTTAGCAGGAAACTTTTTAGGCACGCCTATGAAACTCATTAAATTTTATTGCTAGGCGTTTTTATACATGTTCAACTGACTTTGGAAAGACTAAAACAAGAAATTTTTTAAATAAATCTAACACTGTCTTATATATCTTATATTACGCATTATTTTAATGTAATTTTGATATCTTGAATTGTTTCTTTATCATATTTAGATATTTGGTATCAGTTGGATGACATAAAAATTGCACAATATTTACAACAACAAATAAATATTATGATTTTTCTATTGGAAAAAAGATAACACATAATTAAGTTTAATCAATCATTTTTATTATACCTGACAAATTAATTATATGTTAAATATGGTTCTAGAGTAAAAAGAAGTTTTTTCTTATCAGTACCTATACCGAATATAAATTTTGATATTTATATCCGCAAAATAGTACCCAGAAGTGAATTTTGTTTGATGAAACTGAAAATTTTAACTACCAAAAGTTCGTCACAAGCAAAATGTAACCAACATACCTTTGTCTACGCCACTGGTTTGAGTTGGGACTTAGTTTTTTCATGTTAAAAATCATTTTAACATGAATATCTTAACTTATTCAGAAGATATTTTGCAATAAATATATATTTTTATTTTTTATTTTTCCGATTTATCTCTGAAACGGTGGGGTTTCAAAAACAACTTGTCAAAGTGTCATTGTTTTTATTTCCTCGAGGTTTTCGAAATTCGGGACATCCTGTATGTATAATCGATAGTGACCTCAGAATACATACTGTGTCCGCGTGATGGTGATAAAATTTATGTATGTATGTACATATTTTTTCTTAGTCTTAGTAAAATATTTATACCTAAGCCAAGAAGAGCCTGAACTGTATTGAACCAAAATAGTGTTTCGGAAAGAATAAAATAAATTTCCACAGTTAACAGTGGCGGAACTTCAAAATTTAGGCCTTCCATTTTCCATAATTTTGCAGTTTAAAAATAAACTTTATTTAACAATAAATTTCACGAATTTTTCATGAAATATTTTTATTTTTTGTTATTTTTTGTTTTTTCAACTATTATTTCAGTCAAAAATAAAATGCACCATTTTAAAGTAGAGATTTTAAGCTTTAAAAAGTGCTCTTATGAAGTTTCAATATCACATTTACAGCTATAGTTTTTGATCTATAAAGTATGGCCTAAAAAGTCAAATTTGTGATTTTTTAAAATTATTGAATATGTTGGGCTCAATATTTTTCAAATTAAATTTTTAAAATTTTTTCCATATCGCTCACTCCTTCAATCGTCGTTTGAAGAGTAATCTGTGAAAGTTATTTATTTATTTTAAAAATTAAAAGAATTACAGCTATTTTATTATTATTGTACAAAATTATAGAATGACGTAACTTTGTATACGTACTATATATATTTATTTTTTTCTCAACTTTAAAGACATACAATTTTGATAACCGAATGACTCTTCTTTCATTAAAATTTTTGTGAGGTCGATTTGATCAATTAGATCAAAAGTTATAACAAATTTAGTGTAGCGCGCTCGGGGCCGCCCGCTCTTCGAGAGCTGTACTATACTTGGGGCAGCCCGTCTCATTTTTCGTACGTTATAAAAAAAATTGTACAGCCTTCTATTCGCATTTTCGAAAAAATCTGTATTAACATTTTTTATGTAAAATTTCCTGTTCTTTCGAATGGCGCAGTTATTTTTTTTTTAATTAAATTTTTTTGTATATTTTGCAAAAACTGTAATTTTGCAACTAATTTGTTAAATAAATAATTTGGCGTACACTCTACAGTTGGTAACTTTTTATATGTTGTTTCTGACAACTTTACAAAGCGAAAAATAAAAAGTTATCTCTTCCAGTAATTTTCGCTAAGTCAAAATCTATCTTGACTCCACTAGGTATATGCAATTGGTACTGTCAAATATAAACACCTCTCTTAATTAGGTAAGTGACAAGTCTACTCATCACTCTACCTACACTTTCTATGTTAAAGACTGGAAAATAATGGAATAAGGAAAGGTTTTTTTCAACATCTAATTAAATTCTGTCTAATTTTTTATACAATTTAGTATATTTTTCCATTTTTCTTTGCGGAAACCCTTTTCTGTGACAAAAAGACCTTATGTTTTACATAATATGTATATTACTACATTA
>NW_019421713.1:0-4648 GCF_000390285.2 Anoplophora glabripennis
ACAGGGTGTTTGTAAATAAGTGCGAAATATTTTAGGGAGTGGTTGCCGAAGTTATTTTGTGAAAAACAGTTCATATAAACGTAGATCGAAATATGCTTCGTTTCCGAGATATAGAGTTTAAATTTTAATTTTTTATTTATTTGTATTAATTATTTCAGTTTTAAAGATATTGACTCGAAATTTGAAACACGCTTTGGAGGGAAAAATGGGCATTTTTTGGGAAGATCCGAATATTTCTACTTGCACCAGTGGCGTTCCTGCGAGAATGGCACAACTTTTTTAATAAAAATAAATGGTACGCCACTGACTTTTTCCCGTTTTGAAATTATTTTAGAAATTTGCCATCAATTCTGAATAAAATTGGTCTCTTCAATTTGTTACGTAGGATGCACCGTTTTTGAGTAAAAAAATAAAACATATTTTATTTAAGGGTCTCTTTTAATAAAGCGTGGTCAGTCAACATTGAAAATAAAAAGTTGGTATGAATGTGGGTAAAAATTCTTCGATTTCGAGATACAGGATGTTCAAAACTCTTCGAAATAATTAATAAAAATAAATAAAAAATTAAATTTTACACTTTGTTTCACAAAATNTTCACTTTTGTGATATTTTTAACCACCTATACCCCTAAATCAATTAGAAATAAAGTATATAAAAACTAGCCCATATTAATTTTTTATTAAATTTCATGATTTCATAATGGTACAAACATATTTTTTTAAACAAGTCGTAGTTTTCTATGACTTGAAAAGATACAGAATGTTTTCTATTTTCCAGTGATTACGTTATAGTTATTTCTGCAAAAATGGAACCAGGTCGTTTATATACAGGGTGTTTGTAAATAAGTGCGAAATATTTTAGGGAGTGGTTGCCGAAGTTATTTTGTGAAAAACAGTTCATATAAACGTAGATCGAAATATGTTTCGTTTCCGAGATATAGAGTGTTTAAATTTTAATTTTTTATTTATTTGTATTAATTATTTCAGAGTTTTAAAGATATTGACTCGAAATTTGAAAAACGCTTTGGAGGGATAAATGGGCATTTTTTGGGAAGATCTGAATATTTCTACTTCCATCAGTGGCGTTCCTGCGAGAATGGCACAACTTTTTTAATAAAAATAAATGGTACGCCACTGACTTTCCCGTTATTATTTTAGAAATCTGCCATCAATTCTGAATAAAATTGGTCTCTTCAATTTGTTACGTAGGATGCACTGTTTTTGAGTAAAAAAATAGAACATATTTTATTTAAGGGTCTCTTTTAATAAAGCGTGGTCAGTCAACATTGAAAATAAAAAGTTTTTATGAATGTGGGTAAAAATTCTTCGATTTCGAGATACAGGATATTCAAAACTCTTCGAAATAATTAATAAAAATAAATAAAAAATTAAATTTTACACTTTGTTTCACAAAATAACTTCGGCAACCACCCCTTAAAATATTTCGCACTTATTTACAAACACCCTGTATAAATGAAATATATGTGTGGCGTCACAAAAAATTAAATTTTTTTGTGAAGGAGGATTTTTCTTATTTTCTTTGCCTAGGTCTTGTAAAGTCATATTTATTCACTGTAAATTTCTTTTACATCAAAATAAATTCTAATTAGGGGGGGGAAATTGGTAAATCATTTGTGACGGTCTATGTAATCGTAAATTTTCATTACAGCCAACTATTATACAGTACTTTGTGATTTCAAAATTTTTTTGAATGTGCAGGGGAATCTTTAAATTAATAAGAATTTGATACCAAAGATGAGATACCTTAAAATATAAAAAAGTTATGTCGTTTTTAATACATTCAATCTACTGCAGCTAGCGCCCTATATGAACTTTAACCAAAATGTGAACATATTTCAATTCCTCTACTCAAAGAACTCCAATCCTCAAAATTTTGTGAGGATATTTGCATTTGTTAAGGAATAAATGAAAAAAACTAAAATAATATTTTACATTTAACACCCTGTATCTCTTTAACTATTAACTTTTCGACTAAGGTAAGTTCCACAAATAAGAAGTGGATCTTATTTGTGGAAGGGCGAAATGAGCGGTGACTATTAGACGCCTTCATTATAACGGCAGATGGACCATCGGTACTTTCCGAACCTTTATGTCCATTTATGTTCTAGGGGTCTTTCTTGTATCACCTCCCACACGTAGATCCTCAATTTTTGTAGATCTTTTTTTATAATATTTATAAATCATATAGTGCCGTTCCAACAGATACTAAATTATTTAGTCCTGCAACTTTCAAAATTAAATTTATGGAATACATTTTTAGTCATGCTCAATGACTTATAAATTCTACCCATATTTTATTATCTCTTTTTTCGTTTTCCTCCACTAATAAGTCTATCTGGTGGTGCAGGCCTATTTATGATTATTTTAAACATTCTACTATTGGGGTTAAATTTTGAACTTTTATTAATTGATTTTAGCTCCTCTTTGCAATGTATAGGTATTACTGTAAGCATTAATGCATTCTCTCTATTTTCCTTGTTTGTACCAACATTTTTCTTTGCAGTTGAAAATGAGACCAGGTGCTACGAAGAACTGGGGTGCCTCAATATCACCCGGTCCTGGTATCACTTGATCAACAGGCCATTCAACGTGTTCCCATTGCCCCGATCTGTGATAAACACTAGGTTTATATTGTACACGAGACTTAACCCTTCAGAGGTAAAGAATGACTTCACATTTTGCTCTTCGATTCCTAAATGGCATTCTTTTTCAGGGTCAGCTGATAAGAGCGAATAATCAGTCCATAGAGAGGTCCAACTTGGACATCAAGAAGAAGATAAAGTTTATTATTCATGGGTTCATAGACACGCCTTTATCAAATTGGGTGAGTAACATTTTTAATGACGTAAACATTAATATACAGGCTGTCCCGGAAAGGTTGGAATACTGCTTGCGATAGACTTCTGGACTTCTGGATATGATGATTTAGACCTACTTACGTATACCAACTCTGTCACTTACAACTGCCCAAGGTTCTATCTCCTGTAATCTTTAAAACTTCCTAACAATCCGAGATATTAGTGTGTCGATATTTTCAAGACTTTCTGACTATGAAAAGAAAGTGATATATGTATTATTAACAAAACGGCAGCTGTTGAAAATTTCCTTCTCCGTGAGATTTTTTTTCCTTATTACTTCATTGTATAAAAATCAGAAACTATCAAAGAGGGCCTATATGGTTAGAATGGAGCAGTTAAAAAATTGAAAATTCCTTTGCTAGTTTTTGAGATTTTAGGAAAAATATGAAATTTCCAGACTGATTCTATCATTTTTCGGATTTATTTGAATTTATACGAATACTTTTTAATGCCATTTTGTTTCTCTGTTTAAATATAAAATGTAATTTTTATTACAATCCATTAATATTTTCACGACATTGTACTTTTAATTTTTTCCGAGTACAATGATGAATATTTTAGGTATTGTTTAGTGACGTTTTGTCAATATTATTTTTCTTTAAAAATATTTATTAACGAGGCATAAATAATTTTAGTGTAGATTTCATTCAAATACAAATTTAATTTCGTTAATTTGTATTTATTTTTTGATAATTTAAGATGGTGTCTGATATATCTGAAAAATTGGAAGGAAGTGTGATATATTTAATAAAAATTATACTAACAATGATTGCTGACAGACGAAACGTAATAAAAATTTGATCCTATATTTGAATAGATGGGCAAATATGGTTCACAAAAAATGTTTTTTTAATTTTCGTACAGCTCTTCAAATAAACCCATAAAAATATCAAAATCTGACAATTTCGTATTTTTAAATACTTATAAAGAACAACGGAAACATTTTTATTCGAGAAATTAATACATACTAAATTAGACCATTTTGCACCGCTTATTTCTACTTATTTCTGGCAGTATTCGAGATAGCAACGTTATATCGTGTCAAATGTCTCCAGTTATGAACATCTTGTATATAGCAACAGAATAAATCGAATTAGAGATCTTCGATCTTCGACAAATGAGTGAGTCAATATATTTAGGTATTGGTATTATGTAAAGAAAGAGCAATTATTAAATTTTAACAAAAGTAAAGATGTTTGTATGCTCGAAATGCATATCATTATTTTCAATGCAGGAATTTAACCTTCGCTGCGTGTTTAGATAGGTTCTTATAGTAAACGCATTTTGTGTTGGTAATTATGTAAATGTCTTTTCGTTAGCGTCGTGTTCCTCAATTCATAATCATTATTTATTTTTTCCTCACTAATTTGCGAATAACAAAAAAGGATATCGAACCTGGATTTTTGGAGTCAAAATGTAGCTATTTTTATTCTCTTTAAATTAACCTATAAAAAGTTTTATCCTGCTATTTCACTTTCATAAGAAAACATGAAACAACCTAAACTTGGATAAATAGCGCCAATAAATAAACAACACTTTCGTTAGAAATTTCAAACTTATCTTTATTCATCAATTTTTTATGCTAAATTCGTGTAAAGAAAACTATAGCATTGCATTTAAAATTTTTGAGAAAAATATATAAAACGGCCTCCTTTTGAAATAACTAGTTAGTTAGACCATTGTATAAGTAAATATAGTAATATAATCCCCATATAAATTTTGTTAACCAGTAAAATGATACGAAAGATAGTGTGGACATCTATCGGCTGT
>NW_019421714.1:0-2441 GCF_000390285.2 Anoplophora glabripennis
ATTCTGACCCCAGATTCGTGTTCAGGAGGCCAAATTACTACAAAAAATATATGTCGCATAAAAAGTATACCCAACTTTTTTTTGTGTGGCTGTGAATTTATGTTACAATTATTGTTAAAGGGAGTAATAAGAGGGATATTTTGTTTACTACATAATATTATGACATATTGGGGAGCTTTTTAAATGGAACAAAACGAAATTTACCATCAATATAATAAAATTGTTTGAGGACATAAATAATTAATCAAATGAACATATAATAGAAATTTTCTACACATTACATACAAATTATTATAATTTTTGAAACTCATTAAATTTTATTGCTAGGTGTTTTTATTGATGTCCAACTGACTTCGGAAAGAATATACGCATCGATAAATTGTAAAGTAAAAAAAATACATAGAGGGTGTTATTTTTTTGAGTTCTTTTTCGCGTTTTGTGAAATTTTGGTGGATTTCCAGTAAACAGAAAAATATTAAATGTTCTGAAATAGAGACATTATAGATATTTGAGAATTCTTGCAAGCATTCGAAACAGCAATTGTACTCATAAAAGTAAGGAATAGGATATAAGGATACTACCGTTCATCCAAGATAAAGAAAACACAACTTTGGGGACAATATTTAAAAAGTCGCAGTACGGAAAATAATTTGGGAACTACATAAACCTCTTTTTTCTCATTTTTAAACCATAAAATTACTCATGCAAATTTAAAAATGAAATTCTCAACCATCCTACATTTTTAGCACATTCAATGTCATGTGTAGAGATATTGATATCATCTAGGAGTTTCGACTAAAACAGATGTTGATCTCATAAAAGAGAAAAAATCTTTAGAAAAGGATTTTATATTTTCGGTAAATTGCTCTTATTTTTTGTGAATCCAAATAGCAATAGCACAAACCTGATATCCCTAGGATATCTGGTAGGATACACCGATATGTCCCAGGGATGTATAGTTCTAACTGTAGAATGTTCGATGTATATCAAGATTACACCGTGTATCCCAGGGACAGATATAAGTTATTTTTCAAACATCCAGACATCTTATGTTATAAGTCAGGATGTCGTCCAGATATTCCACAATGTGTCATAGAGACATGTGATTTGGACAATATACTACCCTTAGGAAGGACAGTCCGAGGATATCTGATTATTATGAGGGATAGATATCCTTTGTATGTCCGGGTGACATGCTTTCAGTTCATTATTTAAGTACAATTAAGTTGAACAATAACATAATAGTGACTTGTGATTAAGTAATTTCCTACCAATTTCATGAGATATCTAAATTAAAGGTTTTAGGGGTAACAATTTTATGCAAAAAAAAATTAACTAACTTTAAAATTTTATTACCTAAAGTGAGTAATTAAATTACATACTTACTTGTAACAAAACTAAACAGAAATAATAAAAGCACTCACTAAAATCACTGTCACTGCAAATAAAAATGTAGGCAATGGCATAAAACCGAGAACAACGCTGAATATGGAGCAATATGGCAACTAGTGTGTATTCGTTCATCACCATTACTACATAGTCTTCAGCTGTGATAAACTAATTTATATTTAAAGAAAAATAACTCGAAAATCGGTCATTTTGCTAATAACATAAAATAAAAGTGGAAATTCAAGTTTCAAACATCTTCAGACATGTTTACGTAATGTTATATTTTTAAACCCTGCATCTCCAATGCTAACCTTTCTTCTTAAATTGCTCTAAGAAATCATCTCTTGCAATATTTTTACAAACTTCAGTTTCACCCCATATAGATATATATAGCTGGGGTGCTAGAAGATGGTTAAATCGATTCACGTTATTTTGATCGTTTGTGTCCATGACCTTGCGTCATTCCAATCTTTCTGGCACACCCTGTAATCCTTCCAATTTTTTTTCGCGTCCAGGATATGAATTTTATAGACCTTTTCATGAAAACAGAATAGAACTACAAATATTAAATTATGATTAAAAGTTAAAAGAAGTAATATAGTTTAATAAATAAAGATCACCATTATTCTAGTTATTTAAGTATTTAATACTAATTAATTGGATTACCTAAATTACAATGCAATTGAATAACCAATTTTCACCGTTCAGTTCATTTCAATTATTAAAATAAATGTTTCAATTGTTGTGGAATAAATAGTACAAAATACTAATGCCCGTTTGCACCGTAGTGTTTAATCCAGGATTAAGTCTGAACTTGGATTAAAATATAACATTTTGTTTGCACCGTTTCAAATCTATGTATTAATCTAGGATTAATTTAAACCCTCAAATTTGACCGCTTAGACTTGGATTAATTAACATAAATTGACACTATTGACAGTACTTAGCTGCTAGTTATAATTTTTTTAAATAGGTATTTCTTCCTTTTCCTGTGGACTGCTCCTATGAGTGAGTGGTGTTAAGACATCATTGAGAACTTTGAAATGGATTCA
>NW_019421714.1:3906-4646 GCF_000390285.2 Anoplophora glabripennis
TTACGGCCACGTTTAAATTCAGCTGCCCAAAATTTCACTGTGGTAAATGATAGTGCAGAGTCTCCATACACAGAATCCAACTCATCTTTGATTTGCGTAAGCGTATTGCCTTTCAAAAACAAATATTTAATGACAGCTCGATACTCGATTTTGTCCATTTTCATAAAAACACTCACATCAACTCACTCAAACGACTGTTACATAACAACTGCGCGTCCAAAATGGCTGAAACTTTGATGAGTAACTGTCAACAGATGAACAACGAAATTCACTAGCTTTATTTACGAGTGCTGCCATCTTCATGTTGAGGTCGGAAACTTTTCAGACCACCCTCGTATATTAGAAATGACCTATTTCATAATCTAGACAATATGACTTTTTTCCGCAGAATTAGGTTGACAAAAGAGACCACATTACATCTGCTAACTTTAATTGAAGAGCAGTTGGAATATCCAAGTGACATGTAAGTTTTACTAACACGTCGGCATGAACACAATGCAACTGGCAACCAGAATTTTGGAGTTATAAAAAGCTTTTATCCTTAATATGATTTTGTGTTTCTTGGAATAATAGTGTATCTCCTATTCAACAATTGCTGACTGCTCTTCGGTTCTATGCTTGTGCTGGTCATTTATCTGTCATTGTAGACTTTTCAGGGATGGACATATCAACAGTGTCCAGAATAATTGTACAAGTATCAATTGCAATAGCTCGGCTTTATCAGAGATACATAAAAATAC
>NW_019421715.1:0-2666 GCF_000390285.2 Anoplophora glabripennis
AAATTATAACAATCTTTTTAGTGAGGGTTGAGTTAGATATTGTCATATCTTACTAAATTAATTGTACGAATTATCTAAAGGTATTGGAACTATTGGAAGTAATGAAGGGAATAGAAAAAGAGGCTTCCTCTCCATTTGTTATTGCCTCGATATCTTGAAGTAGAAACGACTTTACTAGTTGCACGTGGTCTGGGTATAATAATTGTTTTGTATTCTCTAATGATTCAGTGCACACTAGAATTATTAATAACATCACATTTGTTATTCCTCATTAAGTAGCAATACTTTTGATACTTGGGATTTATTCAATTATTTAGAAACGTTGCTGCTCTTGCGTAAACTTTTCTGTTTTGAACTTTTTGAATTATATCAATTCGACATTGTTTCTGCATTACGTCTAGTATTCGTGTCACATTCTCCAATTGGTATTAGTTTATTTACAGACATATTTATTATTATTAGTTTTGTTACCCATTAGTATTAACAGCATGTATATCATTTTAGAAAATAGTAACAGTTTTTCTCTATTTGCCACTTTTTCTTAACTTTTCGGAATTAATAATTTATTTAAATATACCTAGTGTTAAGGTTAAGAATTAAATAGTATTTTGAATTAATTCTCTACAATGTCCTGGCACGGTTTTTTAGAAAAAAAATTTTTTTATCCTTAACATGACTGAAAAATCGTAAAAATAGGACTTTTAGGGGTCTTCTAGAAAATCACGTGCCGCATTGAGAATATTGGGAAAATGACTAATGTTAAGTGTGCCTTTTACAGGTCATTGTACCCCTAAAAGCCCTACAGAGTTTCAATTCGATCCATCAAGCCGTTTTTTTTTTCAATTGATTGAATTTTTAAAAAAATTAACGGATCACGTTTTTTTACCTTTAAATGCTCATAATCTGTAAATAAATGAAAAAAACATTTTTTTCCTGGTTTTTTTAAAAATTTTTATTGCAGAAAGCGTTTGAAATTATGAAAAAAAAAATGTTTTTACTTNCGCAAAATAAAGGAGAAATCTAGTTCTATAATGATAAACAAATGACTCCGAACTTGACGAAGATGGTCATGTGCAATATGGAGAGCACTGCGATACCTCGTCCTCCCGCGTTACCCCTGGGGCAGCTGATGCCGAATTTGGGGCCCCTGCCGAAACCCCCGCACTACAACAAGAGCTCAAGGTCTAGGACCGCCAGTTTTAGGAGTAAAACGAGCAGTTCCTCGCAAGGTTGGTTTGGTTTTAGTGTTAATGTTTCAAAGTCTTGACTAAACAATAGTGGTAACATCAAATTCATATTTTGAAGGATGTTAATGCAAAAGTGCTCAATTTATCTCTTTATGTCCATATGTCCTTTTTTACTTTAACCTGATATTAGAATGTCATCAATGTAGACAAATGCGAAATCTAATCCTGAAACTACTTTATTTATATATCTTTTGAAATGTTTGAGCCGTATTTCTTAAACCGAATGTCATTCTAAGAAATTCAAAAAGTCCAAAAGCTGCTAAAACTGTTTTGAAAATATCTTTTTCAGTAACTGAAATACATACGATGATTATGTCATTATTTCAAATGAATACGGTCTCACAAAAGGTGTACGACACATACGCAACGCATTTCGCATTTCGCAGCTAAATCGGGTTTGCTCGAGGTATATATTAAATCAGCTTTGCCTTTCGGCTATATTTATTATGTATATAGAGTCGCTGACGAGAAGTAAACGTATGCAATTAGTATATTGTTTCTAGCTGAATTTAACATTCATAATTTTCTGCAAAAAAATTTTTAAATGGAAAATATAAATACATATAATAATATTTTTATTGAATATTGGCTACAAGCATCAGGATCACACAAGCGACTAAGCACAATAAGTCTTTCCCAGGGTCTCAAACATTACTACTTTATTGCATTGCAAGCTCGATATAAATTTAGGGAAAGTACACATCCTTTCACAATATATGCAGTGCGTATTAGGAATAACCTTGAAAACATGATCTACTTCTTTATCTAGAAGGCCCGAGCACAAAATGACAACAATAAATTTGATAGAAGAAACAACGGTCTTTCAAATGAAACAAAAAAGAAAAAAATTAAAGATGAACCACATTCCGTTTTTTGATGCTGAAGGTAAAATTTGTATAAAATTTTTGTTGTCATTTTTGCCATCCTCTGCTTTCAGAAGCATAACTCCTAAATTTTTTAAAAATTATTGCCTGATTTAAATTGCAGCATCTCAGTTATTTATGCTGAAATCTTGAAAAGTAAAACGTGTAGAACAAAAGTAAGCACAAAAATAAAATCCTT
Source organism: Anoplophora glabripennis (assembly GCF_000390285.2). Taxonomy (NCBI): domain Eukaryota; kingdom Metazoa; phylum Arthropoda; class Insecta; order Coleoptera; family Cerambycidae; genus Anoplophora; species Anoplophora glabripennis. Next base: position 2,310 of record NW_019421715.1, read on the forward strand.
GATGTACTGTTTATTCATTGTTACTATTTAAATTTACTCAAATAAAATAATAACTAAAAAAAGCATTTTTAAAACATGAGTTTGTTGTTATCTTAGCCCCACATTTTAAGAATTATTTTCACGTACTTATAAATAAAAATAAACAATTTTATATGTAGGACTAAGCAAATAAATATTATAAGAATATTTACATGTGGTTATATATAAAAAAGTTGATGGTTTGATCGTTTTTTGCACCTGTTTATTCGTTTTACTGCGGCGTCTTTGAAAATACTCAGATGGCATGACATAACATTCCTATTATTTGATAAGCTTTAAATTATTCAGTTATTAAATGTTTGAAATTATTTGTCTTTG
>NW_019421715.1:3832-4668 GCF_000390285.2 Anoplophora glabripennis
ACAAGGGGATTGTATTGGTATGAATAACTTGAGAACGGCGAATCTTAGGAAAAAAACCTACGCCACTGCATTTTTTACATGTCATTGTAACTGATTTATATTTTAATGCACAAAATACGTAAAAAGGGTGACTTTAATTTTTTCCCTAAGATTCGCCATTCTCAAGTTATTCATACCAATACAATCCCCTTGTGGCAGACACTTCTAACGATAATATTACAAGAATATTTGTTTATGTTTAAAAGTAAGTGCAATTTGTAAGCACATCAACAAAATTATTTACACTCCTTTCTACACCACCTGTGAGGTAGTGTGCGATATAAACAAAAAATCAATTTTTTTTAAAAACCTCAACACCCTGTATCTCCAAAACGGGGCCGTTCCAGACCTATGTTTATACGGCAAACACATATTATTTTAAAGAGATCTATCTACCCTCGAAGTTTCCTGCATAAAATTCGGACCACCCTGTATATATACAGCGTGGTAAAAGTTCTGCATAAAATTCATATTTTCGTTAAACAATTTTTTTTTTAAAACGGTGAGACCCGTCGATTTTTATTTGATCCAGGGCACCTTGTTATGTGAAAAAAATTTTTTTTCGATAATCCACTTACGGCAGCGATGACATAATTTTTTTTTTAAATGACGACGCATATTTTTTTCGTTCGAAATTACCGTAAACAACGGTGTGAAAATTTCGATGTCTTAGATAACATTTTTTTTTAGAAAAATGCACCATAAGTTCTTATAACTGATAATTGTCTACTTACACTATTAATGGCTCCGAAAAGGACAAAGTTGACAAAATTACATTTCAAACGAGTAAAATTACA
>NW_019421716.1:0-4649 GCF_000390285.2 Anoplophora glabripennis
TTACGTCGTAAACTTTATTTTGCGAAAAATTCAAGTCTTAATGTTTATAAACAATTGCGCTACGATTTAAAAAAAAATCTTATCTTGGCTCCTGTTGGTCGTAGAGGGTGCTTTTTTTTTGAACAAATTTGTATTTTTTGCCAGCTATCCATAAATAGCAATAATTTTATTAAAATTGTTTATAAGCGAAAAACGCACGGTTTTTTAATGTACAATTTGAGAATGTTAATGTCAAAAAACGGTGATATTATTTAATAGGTTTCTTAATTACGTTTCAAAAAAAAAGTAACGCCCGTACACAGACTTAAAGTTCATAACTTTTGGAGCCTAAACAAATTAAATTGTGCGAAAACTATTGCACCTAAAGCGCCCACTTTTGGCACACTTTTAAAGTATGACAAAATCCTCAACTTGTCATAGGTTTTATAAAATTTTAACAATAAATGCGATAGTTATAAACAAATTAAAAAATGGGCATTTTTCTTGTTTTTTAGCAAGAGTTTTTTGTTTATTAACCGATTTTAATTTAACAAGTCTCATTTTGTAAATAATTTTATTCCTTACAAGTTGTCTGTGAATCACTTTTCGGTAAAATTGATGGTTTTCCCTGCAAAGTGAAAAAACTGTATTCCTCACTTATTTGTTTAAATAGAAAAGTTAGCTATTAAAATTTTTTGACTCACGAGATGAGAGATGTCTTGTATTATGTTCCTTTAGACAATTTTACAATAATATCGCGGATAGGAATTTTTTCGAGTTTCTCTTTTTTTTTCGCTAATTTTCCTGGTCTAATTAATGGTTTTCTTATCGGCAAATAAGAATTATTTTAGTTTTCCAAAGCCTAATTGAAATTTTGGAAATTTTTGAAGTAGGTATGCTTTATGGATCGCCAAGACGTTTATAATTCATTGGACTTTTAATTAGTGAACTCTCAACAAAAAAGATATGATAAATTTCTATATTGTTTAAGCACATAATAATATGACAAAAAGATGGTGAGGTGTTTGTCACATGTAACGCTCACTGATGAACAACAGAAGAGAAATCATGACAATTAAGATTAAGGGCCCCATATTCTTTAAATAGTGTTTTCCGCAAAGACAAATAATTTCAAACATTTAATAACTGAATAATCTAAAGCTTATCAAATAATAGGAATGTTATGTCATGCCACCTGAGTATTTTCAAAGACGCCGGCCGCAGTAAAACGAATAAACAGGTGCAAAAAACGATCAAACCATTAAGGTTTTAGGTACTGAAATCTACGAAAATACTATCTTTTTTATATATAATTCCACATATAAATATTCTTATAACATTTACTTGCTTAGTCCTACATATAAAATTGTTTACTTTTATTTATAAGTACGTGAAAATAATTCTTAAAATGTGGGGTTAGAATAACAGCAAACGCATGTTTTACAAACGCTTTTTTTTNATGATGTGGCCTTAAAAAATACATACAATCCTAAATTTTCACCCTTCTACCATCAACCCTTATTTTTTAATAGCGATATTAGTAATTCAATAATTTTCAACCCCGGTCGATAACTGATCAATTATCACTTGATCATTTTTTTTATCCCCGCCAGGCGTCGACCGGTGTCACTTCTGACCCAGTAAACAGCACGGAGTAGGGATGAGATCTCTCTCACACAATGAGCCGTTTCTCACTCCCTACAGTTTTCGGCCATTATTATTATTGTTTGTGCATCAACCATAATAATGACATTTACTATTACCATTCATAAAAAAAATATATACACGATATACACTGAATAACACTAAATATAATATAGATGGTAGAAGTGAAATTTCTTTATGAAAAATCTACTAAAATAATCCTAGGAATAATTTATATGGCAAAACAACTTTTGCCGGGTCCTTCTAGTATATGTTATATAAGTAAGTATAAGATCTGTTCTGTTCTGTTTCAGTATATAAAAATTAAAAATTAATTCGATAAACGTTAGATTATTAATTCTTGTTATCTACATATAAGGATGTTCGGAAACGAGCGATTGCTTGGCTCAGATTAATACTATTTAGCCCATCTTACATAAATAATCGCTTAATTTAGTCATTAGAGGACTCAAAATTCACTAGGAATGTGCACTTGTACATTCAAATGTAGTTTTTCTTGCCCTCCAAAGAAATAATGGTACAGATAGGTTTAAGCCAACATTTGTTTGCATTATATTTTTAAGGACTATAGATATAGATAACCTGGGCTAAGTATGTTTATTTTCCTGACGCACCTGTGCTGTAAAATATGTTTCATAAAAAAGTGCAAGGGCAAGTATTTGCAAACTTGGGGAAGATATTCCAAGAGTAAATAAATCGAAGTATGGAAAAGTGGTTGGCAGAAATATATTTTGAAAATAGAATAGTTTCTTTATGACTGACTTACCACATCAATACGAAAAAACATTTTTGGAACCGCTGAAGTGTTTAAACTAATAACTATACATAAAGATATGTAGTTAACTCACAGTTTTCATCAATGGCTTCATATTTTAATACAATGTTCAGTAATTAATTGTTGACTGTAAGTTAAGTGTATGACTGTATCGATGGGTTTGTAGTAAGTTTATTTGCACTTATTTAATACACATATACGATCTAAACTGCTTTTTCAGAAAAATAAATGCGGTTAAAAGTAAAAAGAAAAATAAATTATTTCATTTAAACATTTATTCAATAATAATTTTACAATAAAAGACACACAAAACTAAAGCAGAACTGATGATAACCTAAAATTGAAATAGCAATTTATATGAAACGATTCCAGAGGTTGTCAACAAGTTTTAACAATTTTGAATATTATAGAATCATCATCATTAAAAATGATTATTATTAATGCAATATAATTAGGTACGTACATATACAGTTAATAAAGCGAGCGGTCTCTATTTAAAACTTTTCCTTTAGTTAACTTAGCGTCTCCGATTAAGTCTTTTTAACTTTTCCCGATACCGAGTTGCTCCACAAATTGCATTTTCCATGTACGCTCCATGATTTCCTTGGAGGAATGAATGCAATTTTCACGAAAATCGGTTTACGATTTTGCCTATGTAGGACGAAATACACGACTTTTAGAACCGAGACCTTAACCTGATAGTTTTAAAGCACTAGTTGGCCTGGAGTGTTACACTTTTTATCTATACCTCTCGTAGGAATTCTTGGGAACTTTTGATCATGGAGCCGAAAAATGTACATTTAAATAACTCTTATTATACATACAGTGAAGCAATAAAACACATTGAAAGATAAGTTGTGTAATTGTAGGTATATTTAAGGAAAAGTGTCAAAAAACATTTCAAAACATACTTAATGACAGGCCACTGATATCGTGTAACTGTTTGTATCATATTTCATATAATAAATGTGCCCTAATAGATTTATAGACGTTTAAAAGAAATTGTCAGTGTTTCTATTGCCATCTTTTGCGAATCTAGTTTGCAGTTATCAAAGAACATCGTTTGACTACATTTGACAAGATTTTTTAGAAAAATTGCTTGAATTAGCTTAATGCCTTTATAGTAGAGTAAAAATGCGAGATCTAATAATAGATTAAATTTTTTTTTAAATATTTCCTTTCCTATTTTAGTATTTTGTAATGCCATTCCTAAACCATTCATTGTTTTATGTTTTTATTTATAGTTAACAATATATTTTTGCCACATGTCCGTTATATCAAAGTGAGGTAAATACACGGATTTGTGTTGATTAAAATGTAATTTTAAAATCTGATTTATCTCAACATTGAAAGGAGCCACCTTTTGAGAACTGCTGATTTTCGATGTACCCACCATTTGCTTGCACACAAGCTTCAGCGCGACGTATCCAATTCGCTCGCACGCGTTGCAACATTGCGATGTCGCAGTTGGTCGATGTCAGAACTTCCGTGGAATACACAACACATTTCACATATCCCTACAAACAGAAGTCTTAAAGCAGTGGGGTCCGGGGACTGGAGTGGAAGGGGGGCACTTAACTAGACTGTCGCAGCCTATCCAGCGATCAGGAAAAGTGTTTAGAAAATCGCGCACTTTCCGAAAAAAAGTGAGCGGGGGCTCCGTTATGCAGAAACCACATATTTTGCCGTCTTTCAATAACTTCGGCAAGCGATTTTGCAAAGAATGTAGATATGAAGCACCGTCTAAGCGTCTAGGCAATTCAAAAGGTCCTATTAAAGTGTCATTAACGGTACCGGCCCATATGTTCACAGAAAACTGTTGCTGAAAGGCACCGTGACGTATTTCCTGTGGATTTTCGAAAGTCCAGTAGTGTGTGTTGTGGACGTAACGTACACCTTTTTGACTAAAACATACTTCATCTGTAACAAGTATTTGCGCTGTAAATTGAGGATTTTTTGCATGTTCCTAAAGCAAACAATTGCAAAAACCTCGACTAGTGGAAGAAAATGTTCAGGAGTAAGCGCTTGAACACATTGAATATGGTGTTCAAAACTCTTTACAGCAACAAATGTTTGCAGTGCGGAAGCACGTCGTTCAGGATATCTTGCACGGTACACTTGACAAGCTCATAATTTGTTGAAAATTTATTTACCTTGAAAAGAATTCGTTATAAAATAAAACAGATAACTCTATGTCGGCAGAGCAGATATCTTTTTATTATAATTTCTT
>NW_019421717.1:0-3030 GCF_000390285.2 Anoplophora glabripennis
TCCTATGTTTACGAGATTAATTCTGTATACTGACGAAGCAAGTTTTGGGAGGAATGGAGTTATTATTTTCATTCTCATTTACATTTAATTATTAAATTTAAAATAAATATAAAATCAAGCGTCTAAGTAAAAAATAAAACATTGTATGCACCCCGGGAGATACTAGGATGATTATGTCCTTAGGCGACTTGCTTTCCTCAGGTCTAAAAAAATAATCATCCATAAATCTCCCTTGGTACATAGGTAAATAACTATTTATTGCATGATTTTATTGCTGGATTTCGGTAAGAACATCAGTATTTTATTAATTTTTAATAATTGCAGTTAAAATAATTTTCAATGAGAATTTTGGATAGTCCAATTAAATGGCAATTTTGGTCAACTTACCTATTTTTTTTTATATAAGTTTTATATAAGTAAGGATATAATAATAATAAGTGATAGTAATTTATTGTCTTTTTCTTTTACTATTAAAATTAACAGAGTTAGGGAAACTGAAAAAATCGCAACTTGCAGTAAAATCAAATGAATTTCAAAAGTTTTTTTTCAATCTACTATATAAACTTTCCTTTCATAGAAAGATATTTTTTAATTTTTAATACAAATTTTAATCTTTAATTATCAATTTTAATGATTTAACAACACTGAAACAATTCATTTCTATACCATTCGATATATTATTTATAATAATGAAACGTTGCTTTCGACTTTTTTTTACCTTTCATTTCGAAATACCTATAAAATGTGACCTACGCGCATTGACAAAGACAACACTGTAATGTGTGCAACAATAGCGAACGTGAAATTTTCTTCATCATTAAATACAGGGTGATTCACAACATCCAAAAAAAATTTGGGAATAAATGCGACATGACAAATGGAGTAAAAAAAATGTTGAAGGTAGTACTTTCAACCATAACATATCTGGACAACAACTGTAATCTCTAGCGTCATTCGCAATACGCGTGGGGAGCCACGTGGCCTCAGCGACTCCGAATACTGAAATCCGATTTTACAATCGTCGTTGCGATAGTGTTTACAATAGTTTTTTCGTAGTTTGTGTTAAAACTGGCTTCCGTATAGCAACTCGGAGTTGATGGATATCGTTTTAATTTATGGTGAATCAAGACAACTTGTATTATGGTGAGGTGTTATGGTGATTTGTGTTAGTTCGTAGAAACTGAGTAAGACGGACCCAAATCCAATAAGTTCTCAATCACCCCGTATGTATACATTATTAATTTGTTTCGTTCTTCGTTTGTTTATTTTCAACCATCTCCCATCGAACGCGCTGTATTTAAGGAGAAATTACTAATTTGGAAGAAGTACATAATTCACTATTAATGCACCCCTCGGCTCCCACCTCCGCGTCCATAAATCGCCCTTAAGGGCGGCCGAGTCCGAGGGCCATTTGTCTGCGAGGATGAAAAATCCATTTCTGCCAGACTTATTGATATCGCCCCAGGGAGTCCGTGTAATATTCGACCCCGCAACTTATGATGCCACTTCGGCCAACACTTTAAAACGCATCAGTCAAAAAGTTTTTTTGCGGCTCTACCGCCCAACGGAGACGAGTCCTTAGAAGTTCTTTCCGCAAACCACAGGGTGGCACAAGAATATTTAAAGGAAGGAAACTGGATTGGTCCGTGGTTTCTATGATATCAATGAACGTAAATTGGCACGCTTTATTCATTGCTAGCATCAGAAATACGGTGTTTTATTTAATATTCTCAAGTTGACCTTGATTTGACCTTGAAACTTAAGGTCAGGGTCAAAAAGCAATCCAATTTTCCTAGTTTTTTATGCAGTATGAAGGACTAGGATAATATCGATATATTTTTCCATAAAAATTGTAATACCATAGTTTTTCTTTAGTTTATTGGCTTTCCTATCACTAGTAGGTGATATCTGGCTTAAACGTGCCACCCCGTAGGTGGCTGTCTCGTCGGATATTTCGCGTTTTATCAGGTTTGAGAGAGCAGCTCCTGGGAGAGCACTGATTTGGACAGTAGCTGAGTGCAAGCCGCCCTCGGGAGACGGGACAAGTTATTGAATATTCCTGTCTATTCAGATCGGATCAGACCGATATCGATATCCTCTTTATGGGAGGAATATCTTGTTGTGTTCGGAATTATTTATGAGCCGGCAACTCAAATATTTAGAGAAAGGGTTTCCCTATGAAATCCTTGGAACAAAACTTTATGGGGAAGGATACGGCCTCAGCTCGACGGGATACGTTTATCTGAGGCTTATAACTTTTTTTGATGCGAGAATCTTTGCACTATATTTGCCAATGTGGGCATACGTCTGTATTGAGAAAAAAATTCTACAACTACTACTGCAGAGTATTTTCATATAATTACAGAATAATGTAATACTTTTATTGTAGCAAAATTTAATAATATCATCTTACTGCATTCAATAAGTTTTCAGTAATAGCCCGGTCAAAATAGACATTTCAAATAACGAAAATTCCGACAGAGCTAAATTTTGGTGGAGACCTTGGGTACACCATTAGAAATAAAGTGTCAAAAGTCACCATCGATACCATGTGTGCTAAAAAAGTTATTCGAGGTCAAAGGTCAAAATTAGAGGTTTTTTGATTTTTTTTCGAGAACGGTAAGTTTTATCGAAAAAGTAGTCCTGACAAAAATTATAGATCCTAAAATTATCTACAAAAATGGTCCTTATACTTTTTTTTTAAGAATCACCATTCCTGAGATATCGAGATTCCAATAGTTGAAGGAGTCACGTTCTACATGATATGCACACATTTCCACACCACCTGTGAGGTAGTGTACTTTGACGCGTTTTTTTTAACCTGGTTTCCCCGGTAGGCCTACTCCACGAACTGTTATGACGGAATTTTCAGGGACAATATTATTTTAACTGTATGATGATTATTGATATTGATATTGGTTATTGACTTTAACTGTAGTTCTGATTTCTTTTGATATTTTAATCTGATTCATATTCTTCAAAGTCGACTTCAACAGTCACGTCTTCTTCGATTTCTTCTTCTTCTTCTTC
>NW_019421717.1:3932-4660 GCF_000390285.2 Anoplophora glabripennis
CGTGTATTTTTTACAGAAGTTAAATATCTATATTTATCTATACAATCAATTTTTTTTGGAGCTCCTTAACAGCAAGGAGAAAGCGAATTCCTTTTGTGATTATTGTTTGAGGTGAAGAATCAATTTCTGCAATCAATCAAATCTTTTTTTCCAAATAATTTTAATACTGATGTTTTACCCCTTCTGAACATTGCTGATGTAGTATCGCAGCCGGTTATCGCATGTAAAAATAAGATATGGTTTTGGTATTTTGGATAAGCAGATAAACTTTTTGAAGGATATATTTCTGTTCGCTGTTGAGCCTTTCCAGGTTTTAAATAGTATATAATTTTATCAACTGGAGACCTTGCAGTGAGTAGTATTAATAAGTCAACATCTTCACCAACTACCATAGTTGTATTTGTTGCATTAAATTGTTCTATTGCTGTTTCAATTATAAGGATATCTGCGTCATTTTGACTAATGGACTGAGTTTCTTTTGAGTGTATATTCTCAGAATAGTATAGTTTATACATACAAGAGACACAAATAGGCATTTTTACTTGCATTAAGTGTCTGATTATGTATATACGTGGCATATATGTACATATCATGTAGAACGTGACTCCTCCAACTTTTAGAATCGCGATATCTCAGCAGGGATGGGCGGGTAGACAATGTCGACGTAGACAATGCAATTGTCTACGCGTAGACAATGATCTAGATGAAGACTTAATTTGGAAGAGTCG
>NW_019421718.1:0-727 GCF_000390285.2 Anoplophora glabripennis
GGTATAGGACCTTTATACTTGGCACAAAAAACTTCATGTTATGTAGAATTATCACACCAAATTTCATCAAAATCGGTTCGATAGATTTTTGCATAATAATTTTAAAATGTTATGTTAAAATGTTATGTATGAGTGTAGTAAACCATGATCGTAATTGATGTCTCTCTTGCTTTAAGTTACATGTCTTCGGTTAAGTATATTCATTTAACTCCTACACTTTACCGAACTATTGTATCGTTCTTCTTTTTTTTTTTTGTTTTTTATTCTTCTGATGTTATTGAGTTTTTTATATTTATATTATGTACTATTTCAATGTAATTTAGCTCTATAAATGGAATTACTTCTGTTGGGCTAATAAATTATTATTATTATTATTATTATTATTATTAACATGTCAGTAGATAGATAGCGAAATAGATAGTGCGTTGGTTGCCTCACCTACGACATACAGGAGAATTAATTCGAAACAAGTCTATGTCTATTGATTTTGCTGAGGAATGATTTTAGCTATGTACTAGATATTGCGAGTATAATTTAATGCCGGTTATTTCCTACAATGTCATTAGTATAAAAACTAAGCCTATTGCTTACAGGAATGTTAAAAAAAATTGCAGTATGTCTGATTCCATCTCTGCTGTCCTAAGGTAAACCCTCGTATTTAAAATAACAATAACAATAACAATAACAATAACAATAACAATAACAATAACAATAACAATAAGAATAA
>NW_019421718.1:1116-5120 GCF_000390285.2 Anoplophora glabripennis
CATAGAAATCCATGCGATAGAGAAGGATGGCTATAATGAAGGCGTCTCATAGTCACCGCCCGTTTCGCCCTTCCACAAATAAGATCCACTTCTTATTTGTGGAAGGGCGAAATGGGCGTTGACTATTAGACGCCTTCATTATAGCCATCCTTGTCTATCACATGGATTTCTATGGCTTACTTTATCGCTCTTACGTAACTTCAGATAGACCATCGGTACTTTCCTACCCTGTATAATCTGTCTGTTAAATATTTCGCCTTTATAGGAAACACTCTTTCATGTGATTTTTTTTAATGTTTCCCAAAAAGTTTATTCAAATGTTTGGTTATAAAATAACATATTTTAGGGGTATAAATTTCTAAATCATCAGACTACAGTTGATAGTTTTTTTAAATAATAGTTCTGCTTACGATTTAAATTGGAATATCGCTTAGCAGCACATTTGGAGCGTACGTAAATCTAGATTGGGTTTCCCTTTGTAATATTATGAATGACATAAGTAAAATATATGTTGTTAATTATCGTTTATTATAAAAATGTTTCATTGACTGCGTTCTAATGTCATATATGTAAACCAGCAATTTTACACCGTTGTCGGCACTTTGGTCTCACTCAGCCGTTCTCGGTGTCCTTGAATGGAGAAGCGGTGATCAGCGCCGTAATAGGAACTTTTTACTTGTACAAGAAAGCCTATTAAAATAGATAATAATCGTGATAAATATATAATTTAAAAATACTAAAATTGTTAGTATATTTTTACCTCTTACTACTTTACGATCTTTTTATAATCACCTATGTAGTTTTTTTTTGTATTTCTTGTTATTGTTATGTTATAAACTATAAGAATTGCAGAGCCTATGTTTGCCCTACATAATTTTATCCGAACTCCAATCACCCCATTCGAACGAAGCGTAGGCGAATCGATATTCCCTAATTCGCTTCCCCTTTTCTTTGTCCCAGAACCAGGAGCACCTGAAGCCGCAGATAGCCGGCGGCCTGGCCAACGCCGAGATATACTGCATGGCCTTGGGCAACGTCTACTCGGACCCGAACTACCACAACCTCAACCACTGGGCCATCCTGCAGACCCTCGCCAGGAAGGGGGTGTATTCCAACGATGCCTCGGACGCCCAGCTCACCGAGACCACGCTGATCCAGACCAACCCCCTGCGAACGGTAAGAAATCCCGATAAAAAAATTGTCCCGACCAACGTGGTTTTCGATCAGCGAAACTCCTAAAACTGATTGAAATTGAAACCCGAGGGGTGTGCCACAAGTAATTTTTGGTGTACATTTGAGATATTATAATTTAAAATTACTTTAAAAGTATAGAAATTATTTATTAAAGTATAAAAATTACCAAATTCTTTGGTAAATTACAAAAAGTACAAAAAGTTACCTGATAGAGTACAAAGATTTTAAAATTATCCTCTAAAATTACTGAAAGTACTTAAATAAAATGGTCTGATTAAAAATATTTCATTCAGTTTTCGTGAAAACATCGTAGAGATACTGACAAACTTCTGTTGCTTTGCCTACATTTACCTACAGGTACTGTGGAAAAAACAGTCTAGCTTGTGTGGTAAAATAACAATAAAAATAAAAATCTTACTAATAAAACAAATTGTGTTTCTAAATTAGTAACGGAAGTAACCGAACGAAAAAATTGCAAAATTTTACGATGAAGTGTAGTTTATTGGGAAAATAATAAAGTATGACGGCATAGAAATAATTGTAAACTTTTATTTTAAATTTAATATAATATAAAAATAGCCTGAAAACCAAATAAAAGTAGCTTTTCTAATTAAAAAAAATAGAAATAACAAATTACAGGTAGAACTGAAATTAACACCAACAATGAAGCAAGTCCTATTCAATTTGTAAACCTTTAAGTAACACACATTTTTCTAATCTCTTTATCAATTCCTTGTCCATTTTTTGCTTAAAGGGCATCCGTTGTGTTGAAATATGAGTTTTCTTCTGAATTCAAAGAGTGACCGCAAAATCCGCCTGTTTCTGAGACTTTGACAGAGGCGACTGGAAAAATCCTAAAAATATTCTAAAAATATCCAAAGACTCGTCATGAAAAATGAAAATGAGTATCACTTTCAGTTTTTCGAAAATCACCCTTATTTAGGGGTTGAAAAGACAAAAAAGGTGAACAAATTAAGAATCTTCAACGGTTGTAAAACCCCAAATATTTCTATGTTGTTATCAAAATAATATTATGAATGTGAAAATATCTAATTTTGTATTTGATACGGTCTTGTCCGAAATGAAAATCAACCCTTAATATCGCTAAAGCGGTGGAATCATTCCCTAAACGCCTAAAAATTGATTAAAAGTTACAATTTTTTTTCTTTTTCTTTTATGTGATAATTGAACCGTTAATAACTCACAATCACTAAATCCGAAGGAAAATACCCCTAAATGAGGGTAAAACCACCCTTAAGTTCAACCATTTACTTGACAGATGTCACTGAAACTATACCTTNAAAAAAATATTATTTATTTTATTTATTCACTATTCGACTTATGTTTATAGCAATACTGTACAAAAATAGTTTTGGGTCAAACAGTGAGACAGTTTTTTTTGTATTTTTTCCGTACAATCGAATGGTGTAGTCAGTTTTTATTTTTTTTTTTAATTTAAACAAATTATCAACAATTTCTGAAAAATTCATTGCTGCGTCATTTTTACTTTTTTGCATTTTTGAGCGTTTTTGAACTGTGTTTACAAATTTTGTTATTTCATCAGAGTATATGTCAAAACGAGAAAAAAAAAATATTACCGGCGGAACTCTGTACGATGATTTTTTAAGTAGAATTTTTCATTGAAAAAAATGTGTTTCAGGCCGAAAAAAATGAATATCAGGAACCGAAATGGTAGTAAAGAAGTCTTCCCTAATCTGGTTAATCACTGGAAATAAAAGTAAATTATGTTCAGATCGACTTCGACTTAGATTCAAAAGTAATAATAAAAATAAAAGAAATTACCTACATTTCTAAATTAGTAACGGAAGTAACCGAACAAAAATATTACGCTGTTTTTTATAATGAAGAGTGGTTTATTGGGAAAATAATAAATTATGACGGTTGCCATAATACTGTAAAAATGAAATTTTTAAAGAAGACAACGTATTTGTTTGGTCAAAGAAAGACGATGTCGATTTGAAAATTGATATAAAATATATTTTATTTGGTCCAATTAATTTAATTGGAACTCGCCCCTTTCAAATTTCCAATCAAGATTTAGAGAAAATACAAAAATGTTATAGAGTTCAGTAAGCAATGATTCTCTCTTCAATATAAAATTATCTTTTTTACTAATACCCTGACCAGCGTTGAATTACACTCACAATGTTTTACCTAAACATTTATTAATTACTATTAGCTTTTGTAGTTTTTTTTACTTTATTATAAGGTTATTATTTGAGCTAATTCAAATAAATTTTCTTACAATTACTTTCAACTAATAAAATTATTTATCTAATATTTTAAACGAAGTATGCAAATAAGTGCAGTTACATATAAAAACAAATGTTTTCCTTTTTTGAAAATATTAATTGACTTATGAAATTGCATACATTATTAAAAATTATAACAGAATTACGAAAATTATTTGAGGAAGTCTATTAATTCTTATAAGTATGTGAAAAAGTTTACAAATTACAAAAATTACGAAATTATATTTAAAAATTGCAAAAAGTACCAGAACAAATCTATAAATTACTGAAATTACGAAATTATATCAATAAATTATGAAAATTACTGGTAAGTAACAAGGTAATTTTAAGTAATTTAAATAGGTGTACGTTTTACACCCTCGTTGATCTATTCATATTACAGGGTGGTTCGATTTTTCTTTGAAATGTTATGAACACGTAGATTGTTAGAAGTGTTTTCCAAGTTATACAGGGTGTCCAGGAAATTGTGGGTAGTCTCAAATTTTGAAAAAATAACGTCGAAGTTTATATAATTTTTTTCCCTCTGTATGGATTTTT
>NW_019421719.1:0-4638 GCF_000390285.2 Anoplophora glabripennis
TCGGAGTAAATGTCCTCATTATTGAGTGATCCCACCCTATTCTATAGTTGTCGTGCGTTGTCTTTGTCTATTCCCCTCGTCCCCATTAGGTCATCTCGTGGCGTGATGTGGCTTGATTGCAATAATATTAGTGGAGTCAAGATACATTTTCACTTCGCGAAAATTAATGGAAGAGAGAACTTTTTATTTTTCGCTTTGTAAAGTTGTCAGAAACAACATATAAAAAGTTACCAACTGTAGAGTGTACTCTAAATTATTTACTTAACAAATTAGTTGCAAAATTACAGTTTTTGCAAAATATATACAAAAAAATTAATTTTAAAAAAATTAACTGCCCTAATTCGAAAGAACAGGAAATTTTACATAAAAAATGTTAATAAAGTTTTTTTCTAAAATGCGAATTGAAGGCTATAGAATTTTTTTCCTAACGTACGAAAAATGAGACGGGCGGACCCCAAATATAGCTCTCGAAAAGCGCGCGGCCCCGAGCGCGCCACACTAAATTTGATCTAATTGATCAAATCGACCTCGCAAATATTTAAATGAAAGAAGAGTCATCCGACTATTAAAATTTTATGTCTTTAAACTTGAGAAAAAAAATATATAGTACGTATACAAAGTTGTCATTCTATAAGTTTGTACAATAATAATAAAATAGCTGTAATTCTTTTAATTTTTAAAGTAAATATCTGTAACTTTCACATATTACTCTTCAAATGACAATTGAAACAGTGAGCGATATGGAAAAAATCTTAAAAATTTAATTTGAAAAATATTGAGCCCAACATATTCAATAATTTTAAAAAATAGAAAATTTTACTTTTTAGGCCATACTTTATAGATCAAAAACTATAGTTGTAAACGTGATATTGACATTTTATGAGAGTACTTTTTAAAGCTTAAAATCTCTACTTTAAGATGGCGCATTTTATTTTTCTTAAAAAATTGAAAAAACAGAAAATAACAAAAAATAAATGGGACGTACTTTGTCAAACGGAACGAAGCTCTGCCCAAAATTTGAGCAAATGGATTTTAATGATCTTGGGCTTAAAATGGTCGTTATTGAACCCTCTTCATGGGCCAGTGTGGCCTTTTCAAAAAATTCAAAATGGCGGCTCAATATGGCTGCCGGAAATCAGGGAAAATTCAAGGTTTTGAAGTAAAGCGTTAGCTAAAAATAAAAAATGCCTCAGAATTCAGTGGGTTATAGGTGCAAAATGTTTGTTATTAACAGGCCTAAAAAGTTGAATAGGTAGGTAGGCGAAATCCAACATGGCGGATCCAAGATGGCGTCTGAAACTGAAAAACCATCGAAAATTGATAAAAATCAAGACCAANGCGGTCCAGGTCCGGACCACGGAAGGTAAAATACTGGACCGCCAAAAATTTTTTGAAAGTATAAATTACTCAAATAAATTATTTAAAAAATGTTTTTTACGTTTAAGTGCCAATCATATCATTTTTTCTAGTATTTTACAATTGTACGAGTGTGTGAGTTCTTAATGGTTAGTAAGCAAATTAAATTTGAGTCCAAATTAAAATAAAAAATAAGAAATATGAATTTTTTTCTGTACCTCGTTAAAAATTTTCAAAAGTATCCGGACCCCACCTAAAATTACTTGCCGACCCCTGCTCTAGAGGGACGCCAGAGTTAGTTTTTCGATATTTTCACCGGTTAAAAAGATATGGAGGGGCTTTGTTGTGTCACGCTTTAAGTCAGTGACTTTTTAAATTGCCGAACAGCACGTAACTAATAAATATAAAAAATTACTAATAACAAAACGTAAAACAAAATATAAAATTATAATTATTACTTTAAAAAAATTTCCAATATTTTCCTAACTTCCCTGTAGCTTTAGACAACATTTTTCTGGAAAGACTCTCACAAACATGTGGAATATTTTGTTTTAAATGCTCCAAACATCTCGTGGGGGTCTTATATACTTGATTTTTTAATGTTCAATACATTTTTTAGCGTTCAATACATTTTCATAAATGTATGGGTCAATTAAATGCATTCCAATAAAGCCACACCAAATATTTATTCCATAATGGCCCTGATTTTGATTGGGATTAACATAGTAGTGGAATCAAGATAGATTTTGACTTCGCGAAAATTACTGGAAGAGAGAACTTTTTATTTTTCGCTTTGTAAAATTGGCATAAACAACATATAAAAAGTTACCAACTGTAGAGTGTATGCTAAATTATTTATTTAACAAATTAATTGCAAAATTACAGTTTTTGCAAAATATATAAAAAAATGTAATTAAAAAAAAAATTATCTGGGCCATTCGAAAGAACAGAAAATTTTACATACAAAATGTTAATAAAGTTTTTTTATAAAATGCGAATTGAGGGCTGTAGAATTTTTTTTCTAACGTACGAAAAATGAGACGAGCGGACCCCAATGATAGATCTCGAAGTGCGCGAGGCCCCGAGCGCGCTACACTAAATTTGTTATAACTTTTGATCTAATTGATCGAATCGACCTCACAAAAATTTAAATGAAGGAAGAGTCATCCGGCGATCAAAATTTTATGTCTTTAAACTTGAGAAAAAAAAAATATAGCACGTCATTCTATAACTTTGTACAATAATAATAAAATAGCTGTCATTCTTTTAATTTTTAAAATAAATGTCTGTAACTTTCGCAGATTACTCTTCAAATGACGACTGAAACAGTGAGCGATATGGAAAAAATCTTAAAAATTTAATTTCAATAATTTTAAATAATCACAAATTTGACTTTTTAACCATATTTTATAGATCAAAAACTATAGTTGTAAATGTAATATTGAAACTTTATGACAGCACTTTTTAAAGCTTAAAATCTCTACTTTATGGTGCATTTTATTTCTCTTAAAAAATTGAAATAATAGTTGAAAAAACAAAAAATAAAAAATATAAATATTTCATGAAAAACCCGTCAAATTTATTGTTAAATAAAGTTTAATAATGTACAAAAAAAATTTTTGTTTAATAAACCATCAAAGAATTAAGTTGACCTTAAAAAAAGTAAATCCAACGAAAAATATTTTTTTTATTTATAGTAATAAGTGGAAAATTGTTATAACAGCAAAAAAAAATAAACGTTTTTTGATTAATTGATTTAATATTCCTTTTTAAAACGTATATTCTGTGTCTGAAATTGTGAACACAGATGTGAGTCTAATATATATACACGGTGTTCAAAAAGTTTGGAACCCCTCTCTATCAGAAAATATTGCTCAAACAAAAAATATTATTAGGACAAAAGTTGCAGGGTTTTGAGTGAGAAATCCAACGGTGATCTTGAACATGACCTTGAAGGTCATTTAGAGGTCATCTTGAAAATTTTAAATGGAACCGTATACTTTTGATTTGATTGTTACTTACAGTTTTATTTATTTTAAATGCGTTTTTCGTTTATAAGAATTAATTAGTTATTATTATAAATGGTATAAGGATATGATTTTTATGCTTTCGAGTAAGCTGCAGTTATCAGTCTGTTAAAAAGTGTATTATTCACATATTTTGCCCATTTTGAGGTTATACTCTCGTATAATGTAATATATTATTACTTAATATTACAAATAATCTTCAGTTTGCATTTAAGGTATTTATATTCGTTTTCTTTTATGCTAAACCTGTAAATGTATGAGTTTAATATATGAATATTGATCCATTTTTAAAATAATTAATGAATAAATAAATAATAGGGGACGAAGAAGAGCAAGAACTCGATGAGATTTAAAAATTAATTATATTGTAATAAATTTGTTTTTTAAAAAATAAAACATATTTTCAATGAAACCTCTTTAGCCATTCATAATTTTCTTTTTCGAACCTCTATATTACAAATATGAGCAAATTTGATTTGAAATCGATAATTGTTAAATAAATTGTTTAATATAGACGGCCATATTGGATCAGCCATTTTGAATTTTCATTTTTCGACTTCATATTCCTGTTCAGCGACATCCAAAACCCCTATATTGTCAATTTGAAAGAATTCGATTTAAAATTCATAGAATCATTTTAAATGTTCTTAAAAAAACTATTTATTATTGTTTAAACAATTAAAAAACAATTAGCATACAAAAATAAGTTTATAACTTTTTTCTAATACTTATCCCCAAGTAATTTCAAAAGGTTTCAGGAAAATCTATGCTTCCCATAATTATTTCGAAATAATGCGTAATTTTAAGCTATCTTGACTCCACTATATATTGAGTCTCGATTAATATATAGTTAAATAAACAAATAGTTACATTGTACCTATACGTACTTACGTATATGCAACGTACAATGTAGTATGGCAATCTATTCGTCCGATCACTTAACCAATTCGTTTAATCGATACCTAAATTATTGTCTCTAAAACAGATCTGTGTAGAAACCACTGTGGCATCTTATTATTAGTAGTTTATGCCTTTAATACAATGATATTTAAACTAAAATTTAAAGAGAATATAAACCAAGTTTGAGTAAGGAATTACTCAATAATAGTTAAATTTAGACAATTTAGAGAAACAACCAACTCTTAATTGGTTTTACATATTCAGAATACAGTCAAAAGTCACTCACTTGAGAGCAGAAACTCGGTTTTGAATAAAATTCACTCATCTTTGTTGCAAAAGTTTCACTCACCATACA
>NW_019421720.1:0-841 GCF_000390285.2 Anoplophora glabripennis
CTCAAAATGTCCACCTCTAGCTTCAATACATTTATCAACACGTTTATTAAAAGATTGTCTTACTTTAAAGTATAAATCCTTAATGCGAAATGACTGCAGCATTTAAACTGCTACTAAAGTTCTTCTTAAGTGTTTATAGTTTCTCCATAACCAACTGATTTCATGTAACTCCAAAAACGAAGCATTCTATCTCACATTTATGCATACGAGTATACAATTTAATGTGTAAGCTACGATGTAATTTTAATTAGATACGAATAATACTTAATAGAAATTAGCATACAAATGACAGCAATAAGACAAGTGGAAGACGTTATTTGATTTTCATCCAAATTCTACTTAAGAAACTTTACCGCTAAATTAATAATACCTGTAGGTACTTAATTGTAATTTATTGCAACAGCATTGGAAGTTTCAAAGCCAAATATCTCGAAAACGGTGCGAGATAGCTACTTTAATAAAGTACACCTTTTTTGTGTCAAAAAAGTTGAAAAATAATAATTTGTTATCAAAGATGAGATACCTTAAAGTACAAAAAAATTATGTCGTTTTTAACACATTCAAACTACTGCAGATAGCGCCCTCTATGAACTTTAACCAACATGTGAACAGATTTCAATTCCTCTACTCAAAGAACTCCAGTCCTCAAAATTTTGTGAGGATATTTGCATTTGTTAAGGAATAAATTAAAGAAAACTGAAATAATATTTTACATTTAACACCCTGTATCTCTTTAACTATCAACTTTTGGACTAAGGTAAGTTCGGCTAAATCGCAATATTTTTACTTGGGGAATCTACCCATGAATTTTGGCCCATTACGTCGCGACCACCCTGTATAT
>NW_019421720.1:977-4642 GCF_000390285.2 Anoplophora glabripennis
AGTTGGAAAATAAGAATTTGTAACCAAAGATGAGATACCTTAAAGCACAAAAAAGTTATGTCGTTTTTAACACATTCAATCTACTGCAGCTAGCGCCCTCTATGAACTTTAACCAAAATGTGAACAGATTTCAATTCCTCTACTCAAAGAACTCCAACCCCCAAAATTTTGTGAGGATATTTGCATTTGTTAAGGAATAAATTAAAGAAAACTGAAATAATATTTTACATTTAACACCCTGTATCTCTTTAACTATCAACTTTTGGACTAAGGTAAGTTCGGCTAAATCGCAATATTTTTACTTGGGGAATCTACCCATGAATTTTGGCCCATTACCTCGGGGCCACCCTGTATAATTTAAAATTTTGGTTACTTTACATTTCATTGTTTTCTGGAATGATGCTGAAGGAATGAAATTTGCTAATAACAGTATCACAATGGAAGCAAATCTTATTAGGTATTACTTATTTTTGTGTAAATATACCCCCTCATTATTTAAAAGCTGCAAAAAACGTGAAACAACGCACTTTATTAATGTAATTATGAAAAAAATATATATATCAATGTTCTCCAAAGAACGCTGTTGTATGTAGATGGCCGAGTTTCATTCGCGTCCAATTCTTCAAATTTTCCAAAATACCAAATCATAGAAATGCAGTTAATACTGATTCATGGTGAATGTCCGTCACATAAATTCAAAATATCTTCATTAGAATAATTATTCTACATTTTTCTTGTTGAGAAAGTACTTATTACTTGTAGAATACTGAATGGCAATACTAATATTTGCCTTTCAAGGCACATTTGATGGTATTTTAACGTAACATTCTTGAAAATGTAAGTAAACCGCAAATATCTGAGAAAATTGAAACTGTAACCCCTACAATGCCTATATCGGTGAAAAGAGAATTTGATTTTCTATAATATGATGCAAAAAATACAGGGTGTTCCATTTGAATTTAAAAAGTTTTGTCGATTTTAAGTTTTCAAAATTAACTTGAAAAATGAGACACTTATTATAATTTTCTTCATGTATTTTTGATAGCGAAAGGTAGTGCATCTTATATTCTTTGTGTATTCCGAAAAGCAAGTGAAAGCTACCAGAACGAAGAAAGATGTAATGTTTTGTCAAATGATGATTATCTCGAAAACAGTTAGATTTAGGTACAGAGAAGCTTTAACATCTTTAATTTATCTTGTCGATAATGCAATAATATATAGGGTGTTCCATTTAAAATAACGAAGTTGACAGCTACTTCCGGTATAACTGGAAGTGCTACGTTAATGGTATTATTTTCATTAAAGAGAACATATCTGATAAACCCCGTAAACAAAATTTCAGTCATATTGTCTTTGGTTTCTCTGAAACGTCTAATAGGCCACTTACCGTGAAGAACCCTGTAGGTATATCTTATTAGTAACCATAGTAGGTACTTAACTTGATTATTAATATTTCCCATTCTCATTACAAAATGCTGAATTAAATATTATAGATATGAAAACGGCCTGAACTAAAAAAATAAATCATAAATATAGACTTTAGATAAAAGAAAATATCCCGTTTTAGGTAGATATATATAAAACGAGTTATATAAATCATGCAGAAATAGGTAACATTAAAATATATATGTATTTACGTACATATATCAAAAAATCTGTGCGATATAGAAGTTGTGGTATTTTGTTGTTTTCATAAATCAAAACATTAGAATATCCCATTAAAAAAGTTTTATATCGGAACTGTTTCCCAAGGGGAAGGGATGCCATACATATTTTTACAATTTATGGAAATATAAAGGAGATATCAACTATCAGCATAACATAACATTATTTATTAGCTAGCTTCGGCTCAGGAACGTAAGAAAATATTTATTCATTTAATTTCCTTGTAAATAAATGGTAACTTGGCCATTTAAAAGAGTCATTCGTAAATGTTTTTATCTTTCGGTCAATTAGATAATTATAACAAATACACCTTAAATGATAAGTATACAGGAGGAAGAAGATATTTTTATGAAATACTAATCGCAATTTTGTCAATTTTATTGAATATACTTATTGTATATTATTTACAGATAACCATCTTCTTAGTTAAGCGAATCAATCTAAAATATTGACCTTTAGTTGTTATAATCACTGTACTTCACCAGAGATAAGTAACTCTATTATAGTTGCCTTGCGATTTTGAAATTTTCTAGACAAGAGGTTTTGTAATAATAATATCTACCTACTAACAGACAAACGTATAGACATGTATGGAGAGAACAAATAACGGAGCAAAAATAAACTCCTTATAATAACATTCGCTCATATTTAGGTACAAGTGCATTAAATATAAGTTTATTTGGACTACTTATTTAATCGGTAGATACTATTTGAGGGCAATTTTAAGTGAACATACCTCAATAACAACTCATTCACTAATTACCGTTAATGTATTTACTCATGCAATTTACTAACAATGTACTTAGGTACCTATATAAATATAATAATGACACTACAATTGTAAATAGATTCAGTAAATTGACATAAACGGTGAAGCTGAGATTTCGTTTTACTTTATTTTTGACCCATTTTAGAAAAATTATTATTATTTTCTATAACCAAATGACCCCGTCTAAAAATTTTACTCTACTTTTTTATATTTAATTAATCTTTCTCCAAAATATCGATTCAAGATTAAAATTAATATTTTCTGTTTTTTCCTATGAATGAATTAGATAATAATGTAAATTAATTACACGTTTAAGTATACTACTAAATTCATAGATGGTTCTTAAATATGAGTTCCTGAGCATCAAAAGGGGCAGTCTAAAATCTATTACATGAAAGCGTCGACCTTACATGTAACCTCCCTACATAAAACATTTCAAGCATCAGTTCCTTCTGCACCGATTGTATTGTTCACAGAATACAAAATCAAGATGTTTTTGTAAACAGATGTGTAAGTAAATAGAAATGAGCTCGGGGAAGAAGAGGTTCCGCAGGGGTAAAATTAACACTACCATAGAAATTTTGCTGAACGCTGCCACTCCGTGTTTATTTTCACTAACGGCTTTAGAAATGTTAAAGCAATACATGAATAGATACCTGTATCTTAAGTATATACGTGTTTTCTCAATTAGTCAATTATTTTGTATAGTTGTCTTTTATTTGTTAGTATTCAAATTCAAAAATGAAAATTATCAAAATCATGTAGAGCGGATGAGTTTTTCCAACACTTTAATCAGATTTGCCATGGTGAAACCAGTCTTTGAAAACGGCAGGAAAACTATGATATCAGTAGTTTTCAGCATATGAGTTTGCTATCAACATTTTCAAAAATCAAGATTGCTATTAACATTTATGAATGATTGCATAATTTTCTATTTAAAGAAAATGCTCTCTGTAAGCACCAGCACAGTTTTATTAAGGGTGGAAACTTTGTATAAATAATATTTTGTTGAGAAAGTATGTAGGTGTGGTGTACCAACGTGGTAACATACATACATATAAATGGTTTAAGTCATATCTTAACCATCGATATCGGAAAATCTCTATTCATTCTAATAACTCGACAATGGATGTCACTTAGGGGTTCATGCTCGATTCGCAATTATTTTTATTATCTACTCTACCAATAATTTGCACAAGGCAATACACAATTCTAATTTCTTGCTATTATA
>NW_019421721.1:0-4634 GCF_000390285.2 Anoplophora glabripennis
GAGTAACCTTTAGAAATTAAAATATCGATTTGAAATATTCAGAATCGAGATTTTTTTCAACCTAGTAAATGATAAAATAACGATAAAAAAAATTTAAAAAAAAAATCAATTTTTGACAATTTTGGAAATTATAAATTTTGAGCAACCTCCAAAAAAATTTTTTTTTTAACTGATTTTTTGAGGGGGCTCTTAAAACATGGTAAACTAACATATTTTCATAAGAGACAGGAAAAAAAAATATTAGTTTTTTTTGGGCCACCCTAGTCCGCACTACGTTTTTCCTAAAAAAAATCTAGAACATGTTATCCAAGAAGTAGTATTTTTTAGAAAGATGTGGAGCTCTTAAAAAAGGTATTTTTCTAAAAATTACTTATATAAACTTTGCAGGATAATTCAGATATTAATATGTAATTATAAAATTTAAATAAGCTTCTCCTGTTTTGACGGATGTTTTTGCTACCCTGACAAACGCATATGCAAATTTACTGCAAAAGGACCACCTCGAGTGCTGAGAGTGATAACTTCATTTTTGTTACATTGTAGTGTTTATAATATGCATTTTGTAATCAATAGTATACGTTTATGAAAACAATGAGGTTGTAGATGTGGTTTTGAATTACGGAGAGTGTCTACAAACGGCAGGCGCAGCATCTTATCTATACTAGGAAAGATTTGCATTAAGGAATCACTCAACACCACAAATGAATAACTTAGTTCATGATGTGGGATGGACTATATGACCCGAAATGTCTGAAATTGAGGGAGAAATTTTAGAAAATGTTGAACACCATTCAACAATATAAGCAGTAGGTAACCTCTGTGATTTTTTTCTCTGGTTTAATTTAAATACTCAGGTTATCACAATTATATTGGTAAGTTTCCGATATTCATTATTTTTATTTCTTATATAGCCATTTTTTGTAAAATTTTCTATTTCTGAGTTTCACATCCTGTTAAAAAAATACCTCAGCTTTGACGGTAAGTATAATACTCATGCAAAAACATATTTTCAATAAAATAGTAAACAGGTAAAATAAATATGCATATGGGAAACTGAAATGAACCTAGAAAACAATATTTTCCTGTTTTATTAACTTTAGAGATTTCTTTTCTAAAAAAGCATAAGCCCTTTCAGTAAAAATTGGAGATATTGTTTTCACAATTCTTTTTTGAACAAATCATATTAGTGTCTACAAATTGTCTATATAAAAGCCTACTAACATAAAATTATGTTCTATAAACTAAACAAGTAAACATTCTGAATATATTTATTTTTTTCAACTTATTCTGGAGGAGGCACATATTTAGCCAATCAGATGCAAAATTTTGTCAGGTTTCTTTTCCTCCTCTGATTATGGTGTTATTGAAGATATTTGAAAAAAAGGTCTCAACAATAAATGCAATCAATCAACTAAAATCTTGGATTAAAAGTTATGATGACTGACTGTTAATCACATATTCAGATCTGCACTACAGCTAAAGGCTTTAAATATATCTATTTCTAATTACAAGCTACTAACTGCTTTGTGCTACATAAAAACTACAAACATTACTCTACAAAGATGTTAGTAAGAAAATGCATATAACACAAAAACAATGTTTAAAGGAAGAATTATATACAGATATCAACTCACCTAGTTCGGGAACTTCCCTCTTTTGAATTATATACTTTTTTATGGGACTGTTGCCGTCGAATCCGGGCGTCCAACTGACGTTAACAGCTCTCTGCGTCCCGGTGTCCAATTTCTCAGCTTTAACGTTTGTTGGGGAAAAAGGCAGCTCGATGACAGACAACTTCGCTGATCTAGTATCGTTGCCTCCAGGAGAGCGAACAGCACAGGTGTAGTGGCCAACGTCAGAAGCCCGAACGGCTTCTATTTCTAGAGTGCCATCGTCTAAGATTCGTATTCGTTGGGTGGCTCTTGGATTGATCATCCTAGAATATCGAAGGTAAAGTAAAGTTGTGCGAATTATCAACAGTACTTACTGTTTATCACGAAACCAGTCTAGTTGGTAAGGGACAAGGGGATCCGAGGAGATTTTACATTGAAGCGTTGCTGTCTGGCCCAGGAGCACTCTTGTATCAACAGGTGGTTGTATGATTTGGGTTCGAACTATAAAAGAAATAAGAAATTAAAAATAATTGTAAAGCAGGTGCCTTTCTAGAAAACATTCTTTTAAAGGGAGATTATGTATACAATTTAAACTGTTTGAATGTAATTATTTGTTAATTGCAGCACAATATTCTAACCTAGAAATTCCAGCATCTCCTCATTATAAAGCAATAAGGATAATAAAATCATATTGACACATTTAACAATTATCATACAGTGACAAATACCGAATAAAATTAGTTCTGCAAATCATAATTTAATTAAAATAAACGTTATAATATTCCCGCCATTTTAGAAATATCAAATTATTCAAAGCATTTGACATTGACAAACATCCCTTTTTCTTTAACAGCAAGAGGGGTAGTTGTAGTTCTAAAACCTGAGAATAGAAAAGTAGTTCATATGATCATAGATATTATATATTATATAGAAGATTAAAACCTAAAGAAATAAGAAAGTTGAAGAGATTGGTTGATTTTAATCTTAGATTAGGAAAGAGAGTTCCTAATCTAAGAATTTAATAGAATTACTATAGAATTAATTAGGGTACCTAGTTTTGGAAGCAGTTTAGCCTTGCTTAGCTAATCACATTTACCTACTAAAAGGTTCTTAATATAAATTTTATAATTTGTCTGATATAGCTAGACAGTAGGTATACTTTTATTGTATTCTCAATTAAAAAAAATAATATTAAAAATAAGACCTTATGGAAGGTATTTCTTTTTTAAATAAATTGAACCTTTTGGAAAAAACTAAACTGTTAACTAAATATTTTTCTCTTATTTTAAACACTAATTCAAATTCTATAAATTTTCTTAAAATTTGCAAAAAAATTAAGACATTTAAAGAAATAATATCATATGACCTTTCATCATCATTAATAATATGATCAAAATTAAAAATAATCTATCCAAATAGTAATAAAGATAAAACATATATAGTATGTCCATGGTTAGAGTGGAAAAGAGTATTTATTACTTTACAAGGAAAAGGCATTCTTGATTAAAATTATTGCTTATCTTTAAAATGCGGTTGGAATGGAGGACTTTTATCTTACATGTACAGGGTGATCAGAAAATCGGTAAATATAAAAATTGTTCAAGAATAAACTGACTTTGTTTCAAATAATACAGAAGTATGTTATTAAGAAAAGTTGCTTAGAATTAAAATTTATATTATAATTTCAATTTGTATATGAATCGGCCTACTTTGATAGAAACGGACAAAAAAAAATTTATTCATTTTACGAGAAAAAGTATGGATTAAAATTTTTGCTTATTTTTAAATCATTTAAAGATATTCTAAAGACAAGCAATAATTTTAATCAAGAATAGCCTTTTCTCGTAAAATGAAAAATAAAATATTTTCCTTCTTTTCCACTCTAACCGTAGACATATTGTATATCACGACTTGCCAAAGTCGATAATGGTCAAGTTCAGTACATAGTAGCGATCAGTTAGCGATTAGTTATCAATTTTGTGTTTGACTCGTGTTTTGCAGAATGGCACTTTTTTCATCATGATTTTTAATCGTTATCCATAATTGAATTTATTATTTTCTATGATATCGCTGATGTTATTGGTTATTTTTCTTACAAAAATTCAATAGCAAAAGTTAAATTTAAATCACCTGATCATAAAAATTATTTGCTACAATAACAGTATCTATGTGACCGATTACTTTATGGCGAGTCAGATTATGTCATCAATAAATAATGTGCGCATGTTTGAAAAAAAAATCGCCTAACTGAANCAACGCATATATATAGGTCTACGGTTAGACTGGAAAATGGGGAAAATATTTTTATTTTTAATTTTACGAAAATTTTTGCTTATCTTTAAAATATAGTTGACATGGAGAACTTTCATCTTGCATGTACAGGGTAATCAGAAAATCGGTAAAGATAAAAATCGTTCAAGAATAAACTGCATTTTATTAACGAAAGTTGCTTAGAATTGAAATTTATATTATAATTTCAATTTGTATATGAATCGGCCTACTTTGATAGAAACGGACAAAAAAAAATTTATTCATTTTACGAGAAAAAGTATGGATTAAAATTTTTGCTTATTTTTAAATCATTTAAAGATATTCTAAAGACAAGCAATAATTTTAATCAAGAATAGCCTTTTCTCGTAAAATGAAAAATAAAATATTTTCCTTCTTTTCCACTCTAACCGTAGACATATTGTATATCACGACTTGCCAAAGTCGATAATGGTCAAGTTCAGTACATAGTAGCGATCAGTTAGCGATTAGTTATCAATTTTGTGTTTGACTCGTGTTTTGCAGAATGGCACTTTTTTCATCATGATTTTTAATCGTTATCCATAATTGAATTTATTATTTTCTATGATATCGCTGATGTTATTGGTTATTTTTCTTACAAAAATTCAATAGCAAAAGTTAAATTTAAATCACCTGATCATAAAAATTATTTGCTACAATAACAGTATCTATGTGACCGATTACTTTATGGCGAGTCAGATTATGTCATCAATAAATAATGTGCGCATGTTT
>NW_019421722.1:0-4636 GCF_000390285.2 Anoplophora glabripennis
CAAATGTGGTTTGACAGTGATACCGAAGGTACAGGGACATACGTATTAAAGGAAATGACCTGTTTTGTACTGTGTGTGAACGCATTATAAATTCTCGTTACAAAACTCAAGTGACAAGACATTTGAAGAGCCATGCCATGTCCCGTCAAGCGCTGAAGACTGTTTTTTTCTATGAACTTACAGACGCCTTTCTTTCCAGCAATATTCCATTAAACAAACTAGAGAGCCCCAAGTTCCGTAATTCCGTAAATTGGAATCACATATCCTTAAGTGAACAATTTGATATAATGGATGATGTACAAAAAATATATACGATGCCAATAATATATGCCCAGTCAGTAATACATTAAAAGAAAAAATGCAAAGTGTGGAAAAAATCCTGGATACACCATTTTGGAAAACTTATGTAAAGTTTTATCTGGTACATATCAGGAGTTACCAGCAAATACAGGGTGTCCCTGAAAAGGATGGACAACGCTTGACCACAGGTTCCTTGGATGAAAATAAAACTATTTAGCCTAACTTACCTATATACAAAAGTGCACGCCTACTGAGATATAGCCTTCTAAATATAGAATAGATAACCTATTTTTTTCAAATAATTTGAAAACTATTTTTCTTAGAAACTTCGAATTTGGCACACTTATTTTTATAAATAAGGGCAAGGTAAATATAGAATTTGGAGAGAATACATATACAGGATGTCCGATTTCTAGTGCCTGTGCGCCACTGGCTATCCCGTAACTTTTTTGTGTGTATGCCAATGACGACAGAATTTATATTTTTAAAAGATTTTATTGCTCTTACAAAATTTTGATATCGATTTCGACTAAAATTCACATTTTTTTATACATTAAATATAGGCAAAAATTCCGATTTATAAAAAATAATTTATAACTGCAGCCTCAAAGCAGGGAATAATAATGAAAACACGTCGCATTAAAAAAAATAACTACACCTTTTTGGTATTAGTATTATTATCAATCAATAAAATAATTTTCTTTTCTTCGAAAATTATAAATTATCCAATAATGGTGCATTACCTCTCATAACATTAATTTCATGTTGTATTATTTCCCATATTCGTTTTCTGTATTTTCTGAAAAGTTATTTTAAACTGTGGTCATCAACGCTCTCCAAATGAAATGATTACATGGGTTTAGGTCCGAGGATCGAGGTGGCCATTCTAAAGTGGCATTATTTCCTCTACCTATCCACCTGTTAGACCTTTAAAAACCTGTAATACCAACCTCCACCCTGTAATACCTGTAACCTGAAATAACTGGTCTTTTAATACTCTATTAAAGGAACTTTTTGAAACCCAACCTCTGCCGCTAAACGCCTTTTACTTACTTGAGAAATTTCTTCGATCCTTTCCAAAATTTGTTCCTCCAGCTGAATAATTCCGGTACATTATCCACGATTTAATGTTACAGGTAAAAAACGTCCCGTTTCCCGAAGGCGTCTAGCTAGACTCAGAAACTTTTAATTATTGTTATGAATTTGTTTCTCTCTTATATGGTGTATATATGTATGTAAAGTTTTATCTGGTACATATCAGGAGTTAACAGAAAATATATTAATGTATAGTTCATGCCTCACCAATTTCTCATACTGTCCGTTGGCTGTTGTAGACGTTGAACGGTCATTTTCCATACACAAGTTAATATTAAGTGACAAACGTCGCAGTTTCACTGAAGAAAACTTAGATAAGCACGTAGTAATATGTTTTAACTCCTTACAATATGCCACGGAAGCCTTCTCTCAACACTAAGGTTTATCGGGTAAGTGGTGTCATTTAAATTTATATAGGTATTTTATCCCCTACTTAGCCTTTCTTTGCTAATAGTACTATTTTGCGATATATTTTCTGTAAACATATTAATATTTTCATTCGTAATCTG
This sequence comes from Anoplophora glabripennis, assembly GCF_000390285.2. NCBI lineage: Eukaryota > Metazoa > Arthropoda > Insecta > Coleoptera > Cerambycidae > Anoplophora > Anoplophora glabripennis. The sequence goes on from NW_019421722.1 coordinate 1,905, forward strand.
ACTGCGGTCCTGTTAAACTCCGCGCTACACTAAGCCTAGTCTGTGCGGCATATTCTACGACACCAAATGCATTGTTGTCAGATTGACACTTTTTCAGTAACAACAGGATATTTAATTATTCTTTTTTATATACACCCCTTATTTTTTATTTATCAGGATTACACCCTTATATGAAAAACATAAGAAGGGCAATAAAGGGCAATAAGTTCAAAATATGTCTATCTTTGACCAAAAACTGTTAATATACAGGGTGTCCTATATTAAAATAACAATGATAGATGGATAGATTTAGCTATCTTTCGAGCTCCCTGTTTACCCTTTTGTCGTGTATGTAAAAAATTTATAACTCTGTCAATTCAGTATCATTAGTTAACGTGTTAATTTTAGTTAAGATTTTAAAGTGGATTGTGTGTAAGAATTGTATCAGTTTCTCTCATTTATTTCTCTCTCGACCATGTAAACCCATCGAGCACAAACATAAAAGTGTTCGGTCTGTTCGTCTGTGCTCGCTCTGCTCGTTCTGTTCGTTGAGAGTAAAATGCTCAGATAAGCACCCACCTTTACACCTGGGACACCTTGTATATCACGTATAATGCTGTTCAAAGTGGTTCCTGTTCGTTGGGATTCGCCGAATATTGCTTTTGTTTGTTATTATTTTGTTATTATCCTTTCCGCGAGAAGCAAGCGAGTTTTCGTGTCACCTTTTCGCGGAAATAAAATCCCATTACGCGGTTAACGTCAGACGGCGCGCGATTTCCATATTTTATGTAATCAATTACTTTCCTGCAACTTGATGCCGGCGAAGCCTCTAATGCACGGCAACGAAATGACACAGTGTTGCATGTTGTGTAATAAATAATAGAATTCCGGTTCCCATGCGGGCATATGATATCGCCGCGTGTATACGTCTTGTTTCCACCAGAAACGTGCTGCCATTCGCGACCTCCGCTGTCCAGGTCGGAGCATAGANCGTCTTGTTTCCACCAGAAACGTGCTGCCATTCGCGACCTCCGCTGTCCAGGTCGGAGCATAGAAATGGTGCCGAGGAAGCGGAAGATCCCGAGATTTGCATCCACAGTAAAATAAACTGTGAAAAACGTATTTGGAGTGATATAAAATGAGTCAGTGTTAAATTTTCGTATAAAGAAATCCAGAAATCAATAGCATTAATCACTAAATGACGAAAAATACAAGACTGCAAGAAAGATATGAGAAATTTAAAGACTTCTGAGTTTTATTTTGTAGCAAACTCACATTTACTAATCATATTTCAGCAATTTTCGCGCACAGTTCTGGAACAATGAGGTCTTGTATCAGAAATAAAGTAATTTCTCCAATACTTGCACTTTAAAATTGTTGTATGTGACATTTGTGAGGAGTAAGTTGAGATTATGCATCTTCCATTTATCTACATCATATACAGGTCATAATGTCATTAATGTTAACCACGTATTCGAAAGGCCTAATAAAGACAGAAAATCGAAAAAAACTAAGCAAATTACCCCTTAACTTCCCTTAACTCGGCTCTCTACTTCGTAATATGGAACGCGCTCCGCAGACCGGCGGAGGACACAGCAATCGGACGTTGTAGCGAAACAGCTGATTTCCTAGTCGTCGTCTCGTCCAGTTTTGCGATTGCTTTCAAAATGAAAGTGCAACGGATCTCAACTTTATTAAGACTTTATGGACGAATGAATGAGTGTTTTTTAACCGTATTTGTCATTTTAAATAAGGAGGTACCATATAACTATAAGTTACACATTAATGTATACGTACTACAAACTAAATAATTACCTACTTGAATATATGTAATATTAAAGACTCATATTCAATTATAAAACAGTGAAGTTAGTGACCGAACAGTGCGGTAGGTCAAGATTTTCTCTCGATGTAGGTCAGGAACGGTCCGGAAAGGGGTTTAAATGATGATTTAAAAATTTTTTTTACAGCATAAACATTTTAAATTTTTTTTAATAACGTATTCGTATTCTACTCATTTTTCCCTATCTTCTCTTAAAATTAATGACATTATGACTGAAACATCCTGTATAGATGTACAGATCCTGTATAGATCAGCAAATTTTGTTCTCTTTGGTTGACCTTCATTACAGTTAAATCTCCAATTTTTAAAATGTGTAAATTAATTAATCAAATAATACTTATAACAGCTAATATATCACGACATTGTAGTATAGAGTTTCTGAAGTCCGTTGAACGTATATAAAAACGCCCAGCAATAAAATTTAATGACTTTCTTAAGCGTCCGTAACAAAGTTTTCTACTAAAGGTAAAAACATTGCAATTAATGTTCCTTATTCAATTACAGACAGTTCTTGAAGTGTTCAATACCTGTTCTTGTACATCTTAAGTGAGAAATCCTCACACGTGTGGACCAATCAAGTCTGGCGAGCTTGCCGGCTAGTGAATGACACCAAACAGTGATATCAGTGTCCAGTAAAAAAATGGCGCAGGATATTCACAAACGGAACATCAGTATGTGCAGTAGCACCATCATGTAAGGAATAGTTTATGCAAACAAAGTCTTGTTGTTTCAGAAACAAAAAAAAATCCAGTAAATCCACATGTCGATCGGAGTTAGCTATTACAGTTTGATTATTCACCTCAAAAATATAAAGATCAATTATTCCTGATCTCGTTACTGCAAGGAAATGGTAACTTTTTCGTTGTTTGTGTAAATTAAATGGATTTTTGAGAACCCACTACATGAAGTT
>NW_019421723.1:0-856 GCF_000390285.2 Anoplophora glabripennis
ATAGAGAAAGATGGCTATAATGAAGGCATCTAATAGTCACCGCCCATTTCGCCCTTCCACAAATAAGAAGTTTCCTAATATTGAAATCCGATTTTAGTAAAAACGTTTTTGCGATAGTGTTTACATTTGTTTTTCAAGTGTCATGGCTTACGTGATAGTAACTCGAAGTTGATGGATATCGTTTTAATTTACGGTGAAGCAAGACAACATTTGTGTTAGTTCGTAGAAACTGAGTAAGACGGACCCAAAAAGCATTTACTTTTTTCAAAACATTAAGTGTGGTGGCGTAACCAGAAAAAAAAATTGGGAGTCGAAACCTACTGAATATGAGATTGAAACTTTACACAGTAGGTATTTTTTTTATAAGTAATCGGTAATTTTCTATTTTGCAACAAAACTTTGCAAAAATACTTTTCCTTTCTCAACATTTAGGAGTGTTTGTTTTATTTCCGAGTAGTCCAAGCATTGTAGAGAAATGCTTACAGAAATTATTACCTGGACAAAAAAAATATGACCGTATAGAAAATTAAATTTTAAATTGAGTTTCTTGTTCTTTAAACTCGATCCAATATGGCGAACATGGTTAAAAAAAATCGCAAAGTTGAAAAAAACGGTTTTTCTAAAATAACTAAAAAAATATAGCACGGATTGAAAAATTTTAAATGAGAAAGTTGTAGGTTTTAAAAAGATCTATCGACAGATTTTTTGAAAGTATCGATTGCTTTGTTACTTTTCGAGATATATCGAAAAAACCGTTAAAAATCTTCTCTTTTCTCTTCTTCTATAACTCGTTTACATTTACGTGCCCATATTTGCTATTTACTGCAAGCATAGCCCGCGGCAAGCCAAAAAAGTA
>NW_019421723.1:1245-4694 GCF_000390285.2 Anoplophora glabripennis
TAATTAATATTTTTAAATTTTTCAAAAATGTACTTTTTTGGCTTGCCGCGGGCTATGCTTGCAGTAAATAGCAAATATGGGCATGTAAATGTAAACGAGTTATAGAAGAAGAGAAAAGAGAAGATTTTTAACGGTTTTTTCGATATATCTCGAAAAGTAACAAAGCAATCGATACTTTCAAAAAATCAGTCGATAGATCTTTTTAAAACTTACAACTTTCTCATTTAAAATTTTTCAATCCGTGCTATATTTTTTTAGTTATTTTAGAAAAACCGTTTTTTTCAACTTTGCGATTTTTTTTAACTATGTTCGCCATATTGGATCGAGTTTAAAGAACAAGAAACTCAATTTAAAATTTAATTTTCTATACGGTCATATTTTTTTTGTCCAGGTAATAATTTCTGCAAATTTAACATTAATCCGTGACAGAATGCTTGGACTAGAGCAAAATACAAGGCTTCCCCCTGCACAAAGCCATTCAGAACGCGAAAAGTGAACAACTGTATTGTGCGAACTTGAAACTAATGGCATTCTCTAACGCCGCGCGCTTCGAGCCGTTGTGAATTAACGATTTTTTGTGGGGAAATCGTCGATTACAATATAACCGACCCATAATAGGAAAACTGACACAAATAGACCAATTATCCGATGCGATATTGCTGGGTATAAATACGTATCAAATAAATTCAGCGTAAAGGTCATGTTTAGTGTTGATGGGGTGTCAGGGCCTTAATGGGTCTGTTAAGCAAGTGAAATTGAATTTATTGTGCGACTATAACCCGCGTAACGATGCAAAAAAAAATGATTGATGGAAAATACCTTGAAGGGGCGTTAATTGTAAGAATAATATTTTTTTGCTCCTACATAATTACTGTTAACTATGCAGTCTTGTGCATCTAAAAAAACAGCATTGAAATGGTACAACTGTTGGTTCTGTGAAAGAAGTGAAAGAAAAACATATTTTCATATAAATTATCAATCACTTTTAAGTAAGTTTGTAATGTATTTTTCCGGAGGATTTTGGTATGCTGAATTCGAATCCCAGGTCCAAATTTCTCAATTGACTCTGGTTTTCGATATATCCTAACCTAAAAGTGACAAATTTTTTTGACATATTTAAGGTTATGTTACATGGAGAGGTAATTTTTTTGCTGAAACCATTAATGGGGTACTATACTTACTCTTTAAAACACTTTGGAATTATCCCGATATCATTTTTCGTCTTTGATACTACTGGGGAAATCAGCTGTTTCGCTTCAATGTTCAAACGCCCTGAATCCGCCACCAAATGTGTTGCGAAGTAGGACGCCAAATTAGCCGGGTAATTTGCTTATCTTTTAAAAGGTCGAGCAAACATTTTTTTTCAATTTTCTGTGGTTAAAATTAATGATATTATGATTATGATTTCCCTTTATATCAGAAAAATCAGGGAATTTAAAAACAAAAGTTTGGCTAATATGTCTGATACGTAACATTCAATTGTTTTTTATGTACTTCTTTAATGTAGCAAGAAAATGTACCGAGACGCTGGTATTTGAATTGTTTTTTTTTAACCAAAAAAAAAAAAGATAAAGCGGTATAATGTTCTGTGAATGATACGTATAAGAAACCGTTCTTAAATTTATTTAACGTTTATTCATTTTCGACACGCCGTTGAGTTACATCCTGTATACAGGGCCGCCGTTCCTGGGCAGTGTGCTGGTGGTGCCCCGGCACCAGGGCGGCCGAGCTACAAGGGCGGCAAAAACTCAGCTTTTCTGTCCTGGTCTTTCCCAGATTCCTAACTAATAATATTTAAACAATAGCAGCAAAGACTGCAAAAGATAGTGTATATTAATTTTCGTCTTATAAACACTGTGGTATGTATTAAATACACTGTTTTAAAATACACTTTTTTTTACACACTAATGCAAAAAATTAATGAGTCAAAAGAATTTCCGAAATTTTTCCGTGATTTTTGACAGACTGTATATAGGTGAAAATGGTCGTATCGGGAATTAAAAAAAAACATTTTGAAGCTCTAAGATTCTAGATTTTAGATCTTTCGGTCGAAATTTTTTAGGAGCTACAGTTATCATGCAATTCTAATGGTGCGACAAAAAAATTTTGCAAATTTTTTTTTTTCATCAATTTAAACGTTATTTGCGGTAAAAAGATGAGAAAGCCTCAAAAATTGTTTTTTCCATTTTAATCATATGAAGTGTCTATGCTCAAAAAACGTGACCCTTTATTTTTTTCAAAAGTTTGACTGTTTGAAACAAAGAAACGATTCGCTAGATCGAAATGAAACTTCACAGGGTTCTTCTGCGTATATCGAATTGTAAGTCATACTTAACATTAGTCATTTCGTGAATAATTCTAATTTAGCCGTCAATTTTCTAAAAAACCATAAATTACCCTTTTCTTCCTGTTTTTTAAAATTCGTGTAAAAGTCGAAAAATTTTTTTTTCCGAAAAGTTGCGGCAGCATGTTATAGGAAATTTATTCCAGTTTTCGAAGCTGCCTTCAATTCTCTGTACGACCATTTGTCGCCGGGATATCGATGATTGAAGACAAAAAACTAAAAACCACTAAAAGTCCAATATTTCGATGAAAAATGGTCGTATGAAAATTTAAAAAAAAGAAAATTGAAGCTGAATAAACAAGCTATCTGGTCCATGCAATGGCTTAGCTGAAAAAAATTTTTCCAAGTCCGTGGACTTGGAAATTTGCAAGATTTTTTGTCGCGCTATTTATTAGAATTGCATGATAACCGTAGCACCTACAAAATTTCGACCGAAAGATCTAAAAACTAGAATCTTGGTGCTTCAAAATACTTTTTTTTAATTCCCGATATGACCATTTTTCACCTAAATACAGTCTGTCAAAAATCACGGAAAATTTTCGGAAATTCTTTTGACCCTTTAATTTTTTGCATTAGTTTAATAAAAAATGTAAAAGCACGGATGTTTTAAAAATGTTAAAAGATTACAATAATTAATACCTACTTATCGTTAGATTTACAAAGTTTAGACAGCTCAAAATTTTTATATTCTATATTTTGTGAATACCTACCTCTCATACTAGTCGCAATACGAAGTTCCTGTTTTCCAATGAGTTACCATATTGGTTTTAGAGCTTTTGATTATTTTTATTTTTGTTATGACTTTTTAGATTATATTTTGCAGTAGAATATTAAAGTTTGTTACTGTAAAAATAAATCTATCTGTATTTCTAATAACACACCTCCATCATACTACATCTCTAATCCCTGATATTAATAATGTCATAATGATATGACAGATACATACTACGTGGTAGGGGCGGCCAATTTTTCTATGCACCAGGGTGGCAAGTACCCCAGGAACGGCCCTGCCTGTATACGTACGAGACATTTGATTACTAAAAGATTTGATAAAATATGAACATTTTTAAGAACTTATTAATTTCTACTGGTTTTATACACGCAA
>NW_019421724.1:0-4656 GCF_000390285.2 Anoplophora glabripennis
AAACAGTTAAATTTTATTAATTAAAAAAAAATAAAATTTATTTAAAGTTTCAGCTTGTTGTAAACTAACATTTACGGATTATGGTAATTAATTATCTATTAATAACTAATTTTAGATTTTGTAAACTACTACACTACCATTACTGAATTATACAATTGTTGAATGGACTGAACTGTTGATGGACATGAATGCTTAAAGAAAGTGATAAAAACAGAAAAATATTAGGTTGACTCGGAGACAACAGAACAAAACAGCTGCACAATTAAATAAATGTGCAAACTCGAAATACTACAGTAGATGCTGAAATTGGTACATGCTATCGAATTTCGATAAGTATACCTTTCTTTGTAGTTATGCTTTAGAGTTTACAGAATCGTTTAGAAATTATATAAATTTTGAATTTTAACATTTTTTTTTCGATTGTACCCCTCCAATTACCTGTATCAGCGACACTGCTTTTCAGAAAGAAACAGTTTGCACATTATTCTTTAACGCACAGTTGATGTTTACTCGAGTACAAATTTTGACATTTGCATCTTTAGCCGATTTAAAGGTAATTAAGGAAAACCATTTCGACAGCAACAACTTCAACATACTGTATCTCTAAAATAGGGCGCCTAAGAAAAAAACTTTACATGCACTACCCCCATTAATTTTTCCATAAAGAACATGCGCACAAGTTTTTTTGAAACATGAACGAGACACCCTGTATAAGAATAAAAATAATTGTAAATCTAGTAATCAAATTCATGTGTATCCTACCAGAAACGATCATCGAGCTCAGCGGTTTAGATTGACTTTATCAGCAGGAAATTCCCTGGATGTACGGTTGTATAATCACCTACCAAATTGCTTAAAATTCACTGACAATCCACAATTATTTAAGTCGAAAGTAAAAAAGCATATGATTAGGCACAGCTTCTACTCGATACAGGAATTTCCGCAGACTCCATTTGATGCTAACTACTATTACTTTTGTTGTTATTTTTTAATATCGTTTACACCATTGATCATCATATCTTTGAAATTGTTAGTCGAATGTGTTTTATTTGTGGTTTCGTAATTCTTCCACCGTAGCAATTGATGTATTGTAAACCAGACTTCAAATGACTCCAAAGTTAAAAGTCCATTGGAGTTAGATCGGGTGGCCGAGATGGCCACGGTACAGTACCAAAGCGTCCAATCCATCTCTGAGGAATCATTTCATTCAAAAGTGTCGTTACTTCTCGAGTACTATGTGGAAGAGCCTCATCTTGAAGATAAAACATGCGCGCCCGAACTTGTAATGCCACATCGTCCAATAATTCAGGCAACCGGTTCTCCAAAAAGTCAGCATGTATTGGTCCATTATTTAGTCGTCTTTCAAATAAATAGGAACCCACAAATACATCACCTATAATGCCAGATCAAACATTTACCTAAAACCGATTTGAAAATAAGTTTCCCTAGTCGCGTGAGGATTTTCATCGGCCCAAATGTGCATATTATGGAAATTCACTTCATCACGGGTAAATGCCACCTCATCTGTTACAGAACGATAAGCAGGAAAGTCTACTTAATTGGCACATTGCCGTAAAAACCATATGCAAAAATGCTAATTGTGGGGTCTTCGTCAAGATTTTCGAACACTGCATCTTCAACATTAAGGTTCACTTGCTGACCACGTTCTTCTCCTCGAGGAATAACACTTCCCATATCTCGCAGCCGCTGAACCCACTGTAGGATTGTATTTGCACATGGGGGGTGACGTTGCGGCCATCGTTCCCGGTACAACCTAGTCGCCGCAAACGCATTTTCTCCGGCTGCACCATACACTAACACCATGTCGACACGTTCGGAAATGGTAAATGCATTGTTTTCTCGGTTCATTGTAAAATTAGTTTGTGCACAAACTAAAAAATTAAGTAAGAACTTCGTTTTTAATGTAATCGGCACAGTATTCTTATTTTTTACTTCTTTATAAAAATTACACTGTCACTATCGTGGAATTACAAAATAAAAACTTTTGTCTTGAATCTTTCACTTTTTAACACTGACGGGTCGATGACGATACTTAATATTTAATAATTAATTCAATACAAATACAAATACAAAATCCGTTGACTGCACAAACTTTTTGACAATGTTGAGTATTACTAGTATTAAATTATACCGACTTAAATTATAAGGTTGCATCTCGTGTTTCATAAAAACATTTCCAACGTTTTTAATAAATAACACAGGGTCGGCCTTCATTTTCGTTGATTAAATGAACTTTAATTTACAAAGAAAAACGCGAAGATAGAACTTTTTCGTATAAGACTTTTCTATTACAAATATCATCAGGAAGCTGTAGTTTAGTTTTTATAGATTAAACACGCAACACCCTGTATATTTTACCATTAGTAATAATGACTATTTTAATATTGAATTTAATGTAATAGATGATAAACACAATATTTTTGTGACCTGCCAAAAATTTGGAATGCAAATGCAACTTAATGTTAAATACTCGTATATACTATAATATACTATACTATTCTACACTATGCAGTTGAAATAAAATAGATTGATGTAAACATCTGTTCAACGCTATTACTCAATAATATTGTGTTTCAATAAAAGTTCGGGAATTATACCAAAAAGAGAAATGTATATGGACCATTAAAAGTGAGGAATATAAAAATATAACAATGCGGGTAAAAGTTACGAAAAAATTCGTTCCGGAATGAAATAGACGCTCTAACTAAAGGGTATCACTATCTGCAGTTCTTCAAATTTCTTTTCAAACATTCTTAAATGATTTTTATATGCATCCAAGTCGCCGTAACAAATTCCTCTAATAACTTTACTGAAGCTCCTTCATATTTCCGTTTTAAGATCCATCGTCTGAACCACCAACGAGAAGATTTTCATTTTTTCCTATTTCTGATTAAAGTTTTTAATTATTCACACATAATACGAACGCACAATTTTCTTTGCATCTATTTTTAATACTGACACTTTCTATACTATTCAATGTTCTTGAATCATATGTGTATAACTCTTGAAATGCGCAGGTTATACATATCACAGACAAAATAGCTATCGCCACAGACCGCTCCTGGAATAGGCCAGCAGTTTTAAATTTCCGAATTGCCGGTAGAGTACACCACCAGCAGAATTTTAGGAAGAATCAAATACAGCGGCCCTCATACCTAAGCGTATCCTAGCAACATATAAACAAGACTTTGATAATGTTGCCAGGCGTACTTACGGATTTCTTTTATACACTTTTTTATCAATATATGTTTTTTGCGTTACTGTATTTACTTCAATGTATGATGTAGGTATTGATAAAAATGTTTTTAAAGAATCAACGAATATCTATGTATGTATCATANAAAATAGTTTTACAACACCATTGTAAAAATAGTGTGTAAAACAAAAATTTTACATATTAAAATTACAATTTTAAGTTGTAGAATTACAATTTTACATGATAACATTAATATTTTACAATGTAAAATTACAATTTTACAGAGTAAAATTACAATTTTACAAAGTAAAATTACAGTTTTACAAGGTAAAATTAAATTAGTACTTATTAAAATTGTAACATTATATATGTAAAATCACACAGTAATATATGTATGGATCTATTTAAAATTACGATGTGAATTTACAACTTTTTTGTAAATTTATATAAGCTCAGTAATATTCAGGCACGAATCATAGGTAACAGAATTGCCAATGATTCGTGCCGTAATTTTACGTTTTTCAAGGTTTACATTTTTTGCAGTGTAGGTTTAATAATTAAAGATAGAAAGAAACTTTAAATACAAATGTACGACTTTTCCTTTATTTCATTTGACATCAAAATTTACTGGCATAAAATATATATGATTAAAATAAAAAAATCATTAAAAAAAATTAAAATTCATCCTTATGAAAATAACAAACAACGCTTTTTATAACTAACCTTTACAACAACATAAGCAGAGAGCGGACAATTTGTGTCTTTAACCTTGAACATAGATATGTCATTCATAAACCTAGATTCATTATCCATGACGCAGTGGCGTGTCGGATGTGCATTGGAAATTTACGTGATAATTCACGAAAATTCCACGGTACATACATTTTTAGGCGTTATAAAGTATTTAGAAAATCAGAAATTGTATACTACATATTTATTAAATAAAGTTCGGTTAAAAATAGTGTCGTTCTTTTAATTGGAAATTAGGAGNATATATATGTTTAAAATAAAAAAAATCATTAAAAAAAAATTAAAATTCATCCTTATGAAAATAACAAATAACGCTTTTTATAACTAACCTTTACAACAACATAAGCAGAGAGCGGACAATTTGTGTCTTTAACCTTGAACATAGATATGTCATTCCTAAACCTAGATTCATTATCCATGACGCAGTGGCGTGTCGGATGTGCATCGGAAATTTACGTGATAATTCACGAAAATTCCACGGTACATACATTTTTAGGCGTTATAAAGTATTTAGAAAATCAGAAATTGTATATTACATATTTATTAAATGAAGTTCGGTTAAAAATAGTGTCATTCTTTTAATTGGAAATTAGAAGTCAATGTAACGAATATCCTCAGGCGACGCACATGATAGAATAGTTCAACTCACGCTCCATTCATAACAGGGCTGCAGTTTGAATTCTGACCAA
>NW_019421725.1:0-4630 GCF_000390285.2 Anoplophora glabripennis
TTCAACGGTTGAGATTTAAAAGAAAGAAAAGACCTATGGAATATGGAATTTTAAGACAATGGTCACGTGACTTAGATTTATTCGTTTTGATACAGAGTAAATTGGACCGTTTCACTATACCCTGGTCATCTATTTGAAACTGTTATATTATATTATAAACAAAGTAATATAAAAAGTTATGAATATATACATTAATAATAGTAATTGATAATTAATTTTGAAATGGAGTATATTGCAATTGATAAAATAATTAATAAGTAATTATAAAGACATAATTTAATTATTTGTAAATGTTTATTAAGTAATTAATATTTTTGAAAACCGTAACACAATATTTTCTTCTCAGTAAGGAAAATGTCAGCCTTAGAGATTTCTGACAGTCAAAAATGTCAGTTTTGTGACGGTTGGACAAAAAAGTCAGTTCTACAATATTGTATTGTATAAAGAGTACGATTGTATTTATCCATTTTACAAATTAATGCGAAAATAGGTCAATCATAGGCTCTGATATAAGAAATTTTAATATAATGTTTACGTCACAGCAATATTTCTCAAAATAAAAATTTCTTCTTAAAATTAGGGTTTATAGTACAACAACAAAAAATCTCTTACTATTTTTAAGTTAAAGTTTCCGATAAAAACTCATACAAAATAAAAAATCTTTTTTCATTATTTTAACACTAATTTTTATACTGAGTACGCATTCTTCCTTTCTGAATTAATTCCAGTATAAAATCCATCTACATCCATACATCATTTCCCTCTTCCTCGAAAAGCTAATCTTATATTCAGTATATTCCATTACGTAGATAGCTTGCAGATGTCGAATACGCTTCTCTGAACTGCAGTGGGAAGATAAAGCAGTCCCTATGCATTGTGTTCCAGAAATAGACAGATCCTTGACTGCGTCCTGCCTCCTGCCATATATCCTCGTCACGCCATCATCGGAAAATGTTCTAAGAGGCCATAAGGCCATTAAACCCGTTTACGATATTGTAAACTTGGAACAGGAAGGGTTAAGTGGGGCAGGGCGTTGTTGTCTTATATCTAATGCGATTTGTCAGCACAATTTTGTATCAAACTTATAGAGTTACTGTTATAAAGTACATTCATATACAGGGTGTCCCGCCTAAGAACCGACACAGGGCAGGTACATGTAGGGGTGTCCAAAATATTGTAATTTAACCAAACTTACGAAAAAAATTAATATCTCTGCAACACTTCATCGTAGAAGAACCAAATTTTGTACATGATTTAGGATTATTACTGGTCTTCTTCGACTAATATTTAAAGTTAATTGAAGCGCTACAAGGTGTTTATTGAGGATGACTCACTCCTAAATTTGTACCGAACTTTTTTTCATTAACCGAATTGAAAAATGATAATATTAATTCATAGCAGAATTTAATTTTAAAAATTGTTTTACTCTTGTTAAATTTTAAAAAACTTTATTGTTTTCAAGAAAACCTGAAACAAGATTTTAAGTGTTTATTAGAAAATAATCGAAAAGTCATTTATTTTGCAGTAGGAATATTTGAGCAAGTAATAAATTATTGAAATAGATNAGTAAAATCCATTCCAATAATTCATTACCTGCTCAAAAATTCCTGCTGCAAAATAAATGTATCAAATTGTGCCATGAGAAAATTACTATTTGTAATACAGATGTGTCAACTATATGTCAATTACTGATTAGATTACCTACCTACTCAAAATTCCAATCTGAGAAATTTGAATTTAGGTACTGCTGTAATAAACAGAAGAAACTAAATTATTATAGGGCTACTAGTTCAGACACAGAGGAATCTGACAAGAGTACCTACCTTTTTTATGCAAAATATAATAAATTTTCATATTTGCGGTTCAGCAACTAGAAAAAATTGCGTACAAAAAAAAATTGTAAAATTTGCCCCATGGTCCCGCATTTTTTTACGCCCCTGTAGCAAATTTTGATTTATATATTATACCGATTATTAAGCATATAAATAGTTATACAACCCCAAAATTTCGTGATTTAATATTAAACAATTTTAAAGTTATGAAATAAAAACTGTTTCCGAGTTACCCCTTTAAGGGGCTGTCTCTCCCTTAGGGGCCGCCACTGACAAAAACTCTACTAAGGTTTTCATCATATTTCGACATACTCTCCAATTTTGAGTAAATAGTTTGGTTCGCGTAGTACAATTTTTTTTATTTTGGGTAAACCGTTTCGTTTTCGAGAAAAAATGCAAAAAATTGAGTGCAGGTCCAACTTTTATACACAAAAGGTGGCCTTGTATTAAAAAGTCCATAAGGAAATATTTCCAGTACTACAACTATTAATTTTCTTAAAATATACCTCTACACCTTTGTATGAATCAATAACTCCTACTTTATGGCTTTTATGTGTCTTATTTCTAAAGATAAATGATTCAAATATACACATCAATATTTATTTGAAACAATTCCGTTAGAGAAAAGTGTCTTTCCATGAATAGAAACATTCTATATGTATATGTAAAACTACAAAATATAACTAATTCCAGTTGATTGCCTGTGAGTCATTTGATTATGTCGAGGACGACCATTATTGATCTTCTAATTATTTATTTATGAAAGTTATTTTTATCGTTCGTATAATTGTACTTAGACAGAAAAGAAAATTAGGCGTGTTTTGTTGTCAGATTCTCTACTTATAAATAAAATGAATTGATAAAAAAGTTGTGGTAATAAATAACATATGGACAGAAGAAAAAACAGAATAACCCGAAAATCTTATTCCACTGTTTTTTATGTTTATAGCAGCTTCAAAGACGTTCTTCAAAATAGGAATTTAGGTTTGTTGTTCTCTACTTAATACTTAAAGTTTAAAGTATTTGTTGAAGAAAGTTAATAAAGTTAAATTGTAAAATTTAATAAAAAGAACAAATTTGACTGAAATTGGATGAAACTACAGGAAAAGATAACTGTTTTGGAGGTCAACAAATACCCGCAATCCAGACCCCCAGTTTCAAAATGGCGGCCTATTGTAAAATTATAAAGTCGAAAACGCGAGCGCGTATATCTTCTGACCAAGTCAAGATATCGAAATTCGGTAAAAAACGAATCGAAAGGTAATTGCATTATCTCGAGCCTGTGTAAATTTCAGATTTTTAAGTTGCAAAATAGTTATTAACAAAAAAAAAACAAAAAAAAAACGATAACTAGGATAAGGACCCTAGTTTCAATTCTTTTTTCAGTCATCAAAAAATGTATGTCTCTTTTAATGGTTTCAAGTCGAATACTTTTAATTCGGCATCAGGAGTACCTCACGGCTCTAACTTGGGGCCACTCCTTTTTATATTATTTGTAAATGACTTAAATGTCCCTAACATTAAAGTCAAATCATCTTATGTTTGCTGACGACTTGAAATAGTTCTTGAATGACTTCTACAGCTGATCGTCTGTTATTGCAAGACCTTGTGGATCATGTTTATACAGGGCGGCCAAATGAAAACGAAACAGAGCCATTTTCAGGAACTGCGTCAAAATTGTAGAAAAGCGCTCAGACCCGTCGATTTTAGATTAAAGGGGGACATTCTTTGCTGGTATTTTTGACTATGCCACTTTCACCCCCAAGCAAGGGTAAGCATCACCACAAAATATTTAAATGGCATTGGGGGTTGAGTAATATTTCTTTTGAAAGCTCTTACAATTCTCTTTACAACAGACTTTCAATTTTATAATTCCGCCCAATACTTATTAAGAATTTTGATTTTAGAGTTGAAACTTATGTACAAACAATTTGTAACGGTAAAAATGTCAGTCATTCGAGTTAAGTACGCCAATGGTATAAATTTTGTATTTCTTGCGTTGCATTGGTTTTTGGCGATGTGTTATCACTTTCATAAAAAAAAAACAAAATTGTAAAAACAGAAATGAATACTATACACACACAATGAACGTAAAATTAGTGGATTCCAAATTATTTTCTAGTATTATTTGGAAGCGTTGGTTGGTGGTTTATTTAATTGTGATTTTGAAAATTAAACACTATGGTTAATTCCATTGCGGAAAGGATAGATATCATTTCGCTTTACTTTATGAACAATAAATGTGCGAATAGAACAGCTCAGCTATTTAATGAACAACATCAAGATCGACATGTCAGGAGGAAGCATGTTCTAGAGTTAATAAAAAAAATTAAAGGGGCAGGGAATATAGCCAATAAAAAACGAGAAATTGAAAAACCTATAGTTAATTAAGCTAGTGAAGTTGCAGTTTTGGGATAAGTTCATCTTGATCATGCATTAAGTACGAGGCAGCTGGCATCTGTGTCTGGGATCAATCGAACTAACATGCAAAGCTTTTTGAAGAAGAATAAATTCCATCCATACAAAATACATTAGTCCAGGAACTTCATGAGGATGATTATGACCGCCGTTTGTAATTTTGCGAAATAATGAGTGAGCGAGCAGGGAACGATCCACAGTTCCTCTTTAACATCTGTTTTTCTGATGAATGCAGTTTTTTATTGAACAGGACGGTAAATCGTCAAATTGCCGCTATTGGTCCGATTCAAACCCAAGAGTTTTTCACGATATGCATACCACAGCAACCGGAAAAATTAAATGTATGGGCTGGAATTTTCGGTGACCGGCTGGTGGGTCCT
>NW_019421726.1:0-4622 GCF_000390285.2 Anoplophora glabripennis
CTATCCAAAAGAAATCTGTTTTACAAAATCATTTTCCAGTTGTATTAAAAAGGTAACAACTGTAGTGTACTGATATAATTTACCACTAATTCCGGGCGGCCCGGTGGTGGCGTAAATGAGAATTATAGTGCATTTTGAAAAGTTAATTATATCACGACTATTTATTTGATGAAAATGAAACACCTACTGTTACCCCTAGAAAACTGACCTCCACTTAAATTTACACCCTGTATATCAATTTGATTGTATAAACCGGATCCTTTAATATATTCATTATCAATGATTTCAGATCCTGTGTCACTTTTGTATCAAATTCCCTACAATTATCAGAATCATTACGTCGATAAACATAAACACATCATGGACAATTTGGCCTGTGTGTGTTTATACAACGGAATAATGTTATGCCAGCAGGAAGGCTACTCGAGGGTTGTTTGCATAAATAACATAACACTAATGTGTCGGGCGTAATCCACGTCCATTCGCGTTGGCAGCACATACCCCGATACCCCATTATGGACAATATTGATGGCCGCACGCCCGCCCAGTCCAATTGCAACCATTAGCCCATGTAATTTAAGTGCCCGATTCAATTGACTCATTAAAAGGACGTATATATTCTTAGATGGTCATTACCACTAGAGAAGGAACGGCGGGGCCATCCGTTTAATACTGCTTTCCTTTCGAGTGTAATAAATTTATTATAAGCACTTTGTTAATGTACGAGTACCATTCAATATGATAAAATTAGACGCTGAATTGTAATTTGTGTTAATCAGGATATGGCAGTGGCGGCTCGTCTTATGAAGCAACTGAGGCCGGGCCTCACTGTAAAATTGGGCTCTCACACCGTATATTTTAATACCTACTATTATACTATTAACCTTAATAAACAGTTAGGTAAACTAATTTCCAATTACCTATTACATTTATCAAAAATAAAAGTAACAGTTTAAAATAATAATTGTTTGAATACTGAATATCTCGCTGCTCACCGTTTCCAACAGCGGGCATTGGATAGGTACTGTTACTCTCCGCTAGTCCCCAATCCCCATCAGAGTAAGGCCAGAATTTCTTTGCTTGTAGACGCGTCACACTTGCCTACAATATACTACAGTTCCCCCTCCACGCGAGGCGGTTAAAATAGCGTGTTTACGCAGGGAAGTTGTGGCCCACTTTCTCATGCCTCTAGTTTCTCTCTCTTTCAAGCTTACTGTTACAGCACAGACAAAATAGCTAGGCGATAAGCTATATTGTCTGTGGTTACAGTGTCAGTTTCGCGTGTAACGTGTAGGTGTGAGTGATCATAGTACAAAAACTTTAAGGACAAGGCAGGTATTAATTTAAAATAAATAAAAATCAAATTCCTTACAACAAAACGAGGTAAGACTAAATTTAAGACAATTAATAGATACTATATTATCGATATACATAGATAATAATGAATCCTGCTCACGATATTGTTTTGTCTCTACTTGAAACAAATTTTGAATAGTCGGTCAACGCCAAAAATAACGGCAATTTTAACGAACAAAGGAAGAGGTCGGGAAAGTTCACGAAAATTTCAATATTCTTGGTATGATAATTATCAATGGCTATGTGGAAGTTCATACAGGGTCGGAAAGTCCCCATGGTTCATCGGCCGTTACGTGAGAGCGATAAAGTAAGTCATAGAAATCCGTGCGATAGAGAAAGATGGCTATAATGAAGGCGTTTAATAGTCACAGCCCATTTCGCCCTTCCACAAATAAAATCCACTTCTTATTCCGATGCTATAATGAAACTGTAGTCTTCAAATCGGGGAAATTTTAAAGAAATATTTAAATGCTTAATTAAACGAAACCAGGAACTTACAGAGCATTGCGAAAAATTTAGCAACATTTTTACAGAGCGGTCTAAAATAATACAAAACCAATTAATTTGTATTCGTGAATATTTAACAAATTTTATTAATCGAAGTATGGATAGTTTTTTTTTTGAGAGCAGATTAATAAAATAATCAAATAGTTGCGTAAATATTTCTATTTTTATAAAATCTTAATTAAAATCCTTCTCGTGAACATCAGTATTTTGATAATATTGTAAATGCAACTAAAATTTATATATTCATTAAGACTTTTGACCTTGAAAATTAAAAAAAAAATTGCCTGCGCCTCATTTTGTTTGCCCACTTAGCAAAACAGCCATGGGCCTCACCTATTCATAATGTCACAAGCCGTCACTGGGATATGGTGTGAGTTATAATATAATTGGTATCAACGCCATGTAATTTTTTTTTTCAATTCGAGTTAAATTTTAAATAAATTAATAGTTTTTTATTTAATAAAATGTTTTGCATCAAATAATAATGTTTTTATTTTATTTATCATTCACGTTTTTTGAAATGCCAACAATTACAATAAGTAGATATATCTCAAAATTTCGAAAACGGTTGTATAATTTTTTTTTAAATCTAGTGTCCAAAAACTATAAGCAAAAAGTTCTACTCATAAAAATAACAAACAACAACACGATAATGTAAAAACCGTTAAACTAGCGTACTGTACGTTGATCTACCGTTAGCCTGGTTGCACACTAGCCGGACCGGCTAACCGGATCCGGCTGGCTCTTTCAGCCTCGTTGCACACTAGCCGGACCGGCTAACCGGATCCGGCTATCCGGTTGAATCGTAGACGCGTTGCAATTATGTGGCTTGGCTATTGCCGATATCGTCGCAATAAAAAAAAACAAGAAATATGAAAAATATCCCGTTCGCCGGATAGCTCCTTCCGTCACGTGTGAATGCTGTCATAAGACTCTGTACACCTTGCTGCCGGGTAACCGAATCTGGTTAGCCGGTTCCGGCATGTGTGCAACGGGTGTTAGCCTCGTTGCACACTAGCCGGACCGGCTAACCGGATCCGGCTATCCGGATCCGGCTGGCTCTTTCACACGTAAATTAATTTTCAAACCGGTTTGGCCGATATTAGTCTCAGTTGCATTTTTATCACGACAAGAGACGCATTGCAATTATGTGGCTTGGCTATTGCCGATATCGTCGCAATAATAAAAAAACAAGACATATGAAAAATATCTCGTTCGACGGATAGCTCCTTCCGTCACGTGTGAATGCTGTCATAAGACTCTGTACACCTTGCTGCCGGGTAACCGAATCTGGTTAGCCGGTTCCGCAATGTGTGCAACGGGTGTTAGGGATTGAAAATAACGTTTTAAATTACACGAGGTTTCAACTGAACGTTGAAGACAGTTAGTATAACATAAGAAAAGTTAAGTACATATTAGTTACATTACATAAACGTTAGAATTGAAGGTTATAATACCACGAAAAAGTTGAAATTGACCAATTTAATTAATTGCAAGTGAGGATGATTTTAAGTGAATTTAAAGTTTGAAGTTGTTATACAGGGTGTATCTTAAGTGATGACTTTAATTTCAAGGGGTGATTCCTTGTCATATTTTAAGCAAAAAAGTGCATATGAACATCGGTCCGCAAGTGCTTCGTTACCGAGATACAGGGTGTCAAAGTTGGGAAAATAAATCGCATTTTCTTAAATATCTTTCGACTGATTCGAAATAATTTAATGAAATTTCATACACGGGGGTTTTTTGGAATGACAAATTCAAAGCTGTGGTCAATTTAGGTGTATTTTTTTGAGGGCGCCAATAATGAAGTAGCTAGGAGCAACCGTTTCTATGAAAAACGCATTTAAACTTACTTGAGCTGGAAATATAAAAATTGAATTAAATCAAATGCTCAAAATGAGAACCGCCACTGTCAATACAAGCATGTAATCTTCTGCTCATCGACTGTCGCACACGTTCCAAAATTCCTGGAGTGTTGCGTATGACATTACAAGAACTTACAATTCTGTTTCTTAAATCATTTTCATCTACAACTGGCGTTGCATATACAAGCGACTTCAGATGTCCCCAAAAGAAATAGTCCAGAGGATTTAGGTCTGGAGATCATGCTGGCCACGGCTGAGGTCCTACCCGACCTATCTATCGTTGAGCAAAAGTGTCATTAAGATGTTGGCGAGCAGCAAGACTGAAATTAACAGGTGCCCCGTCCTGCATAAACCACATGTCATTTCTGGTTGCTAGTAGTACACCTTCTAACAGACCAGGCAATGTTTCAGCTTGAAACTGTCTGTAAGTCTCACCGTTCAGTCGAGGAAGAAGAAAATGCGGTCCGATGACATGATCACCAATAACTCCGGCCCACACATTCACCGAAAACTGCTGCTGAAATCCACGTTATCCAATAACATGGGGATTTTCATAGTTCCAAAAATGATTATTGTGAAAGTTTATGATGGCATCCCGTGAAAAATTTGCCTCATCTGTGAACATAATTTTAGACATAAAGTTGGGATTCTGCGCAGTTTTTTTGGAGAAACCTTCGACAATAATCTAACCGTGCAGGAAAATCTCTTGGCAACAGTGGTTGCACGCGTTGAATGTGGTACGGATAAAGTAAATTTGTGTGCAAAACCGTCCAAACACTTTGATGATTTATGTTACACTGTTCAGATAATCTTCGCGTACTACTTGACGGATTAGCTTCCACTTCTTGTAAGATTGCTTCTTCTAGTTGTGGTGTCATTATTGTTCTCGGTCTA
>NW_019421727.1:0-1922 GCF_000390285.2 Anoplophora glabripennis
TGAATTGAGCCATCCTCAACATTTTTGGATCTTTCCGTATTACATCCGCCTCGTTTTGAATCCTACGCAATAATTCTTCCTGGGATTCCACAGGAATAGCGTAAACTTTATTCTTCAAGGCTCTCCATAGAAAAAACCTAACAACGTTAAGTTGGGGGACCTGGGGGGCCATTCGATAGGAACATGTGCAGTTACATTTGCACTAAACTGTCTATCAGAAGCCGAAAAGTATTCGTCAGAAAATTGAAATAATTTTCGCTATTCAAGAGGCGCGGCATGACATAAGGAGCCAGAAGGATGCCACCGATGATCCCGGCCCAAACATTTATTGGAAATTCCACCTGAAAGTGGTTAATACGCCTCGCATGAGGGATTTCTTTTGCGTAATGGTGAATAAAATTCGGCTGGTGAAATTTGGATCGCGTGCCGACGCTCCTTAAATAAAGGGGCGAAATTGAAGTCTTCTCTCAAAATGGTATACTAAAAGTACTGATATTTGAATCTTCAGCGACCCTATTTAAAACGTCTTCTTCAACTGCTGCATTTCATACTTGAGGACGACCCACATAGTCAACGGCTCGAACATCAAATTGTCCAGTCTCCCGCAAACTCTTTTCAATCCATATAAATCGGTAATTTGGAACCCGTCGATTTGGGTATCGCGCCGCGTAGACGCGTACACTCCCACCTAAGTTGTCTTCGCAAAACCCTAAGACTTTGATCAGTCGGTCATCTCTTCATCAGAAAACGCCATTCGGAACGAATTGATTGACAATTCATTTATTAGGTATAGCTGTTTTACATTGACAATTTATTGATCAATTAATTCATGAAGTCGCTTCATCAAGAAATTGGACAAGTGTAATGCACCAAATCTGCTGTCAAATAACTTCATGAATTTATTCATCAAGTTCTTGACGAATTAGAACATGTTCTAATTTTCGTCAATTTCTTCGTGAAGTTCAGAAGTATCAACCCAACAGATTTCCAGCCTCAGATCAGTAATGAGGTTACATAACAATAACATTATTGGAATATGTAAATAATTGCGTGGCGTCGTACTAGTTTCGCATTGTTTTTACTGATTTGTTACTTACAAAAACTAATATTGATATAATATGTGTCAAAACGGTACCGCTGTTTAGGTACTATTACAATTAGTGGAAAGGTGACATTTTTGAAATTTATTTGCTTCTTTGATTTCATGCAGATTCATGCGTCAAAAAACTTGACAAAGTCTGTAGCAGTGTAAAACCACACTGTTTACCAATAAATTCGTGAATTAATTCATGAAGAACTTCGTCAATTTATTCATGAATAAATTGTCAATGTAAAACAGCTATTAATATAGACAACTGAAGACCAATTACCTATTAGCCGACAAAATTTGTCCGGTACTCTAACCAGAAACCAGAATGAACTTATCGAAGGATTTCGGTGCGCTGAATTCGAATTTGAGGACCAAATATCTCAATTGGATCTGGTTTTCGAGATTTCTTAACCTAACAGTGCCAAAATCGCGATTTTTTGACATATTTGAGGTTATGTTAGATGGATAGGTAATTTTTTTTTGGTAAAACCATTATTGGGATCTTAAAGTAGTTACTATAGTTACTCTTTAAAACGCACTTGAATTTATCCCGATATCATTTTCCGCCTTTGACAAATCGCATGTTGAAATTAAGTACTTAATTAATAGCTGTTTTACATTGACAATTTATTGATCAATTAATTCAAGAAGTCGCTTCATCAAGAAATTGGACAAGTGTAATGCACCAAATCTGCTGTCAAATAACATCATGAATTTATTCATCAAGTTCTTGACGAATTAGAACATGTTCTAATTTTCGTCAATTTCTTCGTGAAGTTCAGAAGTATCAACCCAACAGATTTCCAGCCTCAGATCAGTAATGAGGTTATGT
>NW_019421727.1:4063-4638 GCF_000390285.2 Anoplophora glabripennis
AGAAACTACTAAAGATATGATAAATCTGACACCACGTTCTCGAGCTCGATTTTCATGGCAAACTCGACTGTCAGATCGGAAATTTGCTATCTTCATTTGTTTCTGAGTTACAGGGCGTTTCTTGTTATTGTGACACTTTTGAACATGTCTGTATCTCAGCTGTTAAATAAGTTAGAGTTAAAGTGAAAACTGCTCAAGACTAATTCTTTGGCGTAGAATTGAATGCGGGTATTAGATTTTTAGTAGGTCTTAAGATTGCGGAGTTATGACCCAAAGTTATAATTTTTTAAACGGAAATCGTAGCTGGTTATGACCTAAAAAAAATTGAGATTTTTTTTGCTTTTCAGCAATATACCACATGCTATAGTTATTTTTCCAAATACAGAAGATACGGGGTGTTTTATATAAGTATAAATTCGATCCTTTTTTACATTTTAATATGGCTGGCTATGAAAATACATACAAAACTATAATTCTTACTTTTACAAAACTGATATCTGTTGTAAAAATATGACGTTTATTTAAAATATATATTACAGAATAGAAAAGACAGAGTTTTCAAATTTTTATTCCAC
>NW_019421728.1:0-4632 GCF_000390285.2 Anoplophora glabripennis
CCTCTATTATATTGGATGATCAGTCAGGTCAAGATACAACTTTTGTTCATAAAAATGCAATAAATTGCATCATTTGTGTTGTGCATAATGTACGCAGGGTGGGCCATTAGTGTGAGAAAGTAAAATAACTCCCTTGTTACTCATAATACAGAAAAAAAGTTTATATAACAGTTGTACAAAACCAAGAAACATAAACTATAAAATTAATTTGAAACATGGCGATGAGTGAAAACGGGACACGCCGAAGATTACATTTTCGAAATGAAACATCCTGTATTTTTAAACATATGGATTTCCGAGAAAATTCTATATATGGCAATATAAACAGTTTATCATTTTAGTGCGGGGTTGCCAGGTTATGCAGAAAATTCTTCGAATTTTGGAAAGAACATGACTTCGAAGAAGTTGTATTAACTTTCAGCTACTAACACTTGGAACATAATAATAATAGGCAAATGTTAGACAAAGGCCCCTATATTAGCTAATATGGATATTTTATATAAGGCATTTTTTATAATCCGATGATTTTTAGAAAGTTCAAACTTGATTTTCTAAAATTTTTCAAATGGAACACCCTGTATTTTATTGCTCTATTTTATTCACATATCGGTCCACTTCAACTTTTATTAAGCATGTTCTATATCTAAAATTGTTAGTTTTTAAGATATAACAACATTTCTGAAAAAAGTAAATTTTTATTATTTTATAGAATACCACAAATAAATATTAAATAATAAAATTAACTCAAAATGGAATGATAAATTATGAACTGACAAGTTGACACAATGTGAGTATTTTCCAAAGCCATTTCGTGCGATCGAAAATAATGAAAATTAGGTTTTTCCGGAAATGTTGTTATATCTTAAAAACTAACAACTTTGGGTGTAGAACATACTTAATAAAAGTTGAAGTGGACTGATATGTGAATAAAACAGAACAATAAAATACAGGGTGTTGCATTTGAAAAATTTTAGAAAATCAAGAACTTTTTAAAAATGGTTGAATTATAAAAAATGTCTTGTATAAAATATCGATATTAGCTAATATAGGAGTCTTTGCCTAACATTTGTCTATAACTGTGTCAAATATTTTTGCTTCAAGTATTAGTAGTTGTAAGTTAATACAACTTCTTCGAGGTCATGTTTTTTCCAAAATTCGAAGAATTTTCTACATAACTTGGCTACCCGCACTAAAATGTTAAACTGTTTATACACATACATATACACAATTTTCTATGAAATCCATGTTTAACAATATACAGGGTGTTCCATTTAAAACATGTAATATTTGGCGTGTCTCGTTTTTACTAATCGTCCTATATATTTCAAATAATTTTGTCCTTTAGGTTTTTTGATTCTGTACAACTTTTATATAAACTTTTTTTCTGTATTATGAATAACTTTATTATTTTACATTTTTACACTAATGGCCCACCCTGTATAAAATACCATGGGGTTATGGTTGACTGTAATTTAAAATGGAAAATCAACATTGATTGCCTAAACAAAAGACAGAGCACTCCATAAGTTTTACGTGTTGCATGAAATATTCAACAGAATAAATTTATTTACTGTATATAATATTGTTCTCTAAAATCAGTTCTAAAATATTACGTTATAATATTAAGTATATTATATTATAATTTACGAAAATACTCTTCATAATTAAAAAAATCATTTTAAATCTACCTTTATCAATAACATTTCTAATTTAGTATTCAAAGAAACTAAATTGTTCAGTATTAGAAAACTATTTACTTATCACTAACCACTTTAGATGTTTCTGAAATAATTCGCGTCTTTGTGAAATATGTCATGCTAGAATAAAAAAGATTAAAGATTTTGTTCTTTACTGTGGTTCAATATTGTTCATCGTTTTAGCTATATATATANTAATATGATCATTTTTAGAAAGTTTAAACTTGATTTTCTAATCAAATGGAACACTCTGTATTTTATTGTTCTATTTTATTCACATAATATCACTTCAACTTTTATTAAGCATGTTCTATATCTAAAATTGTTAGTTTTTAAGATATAACAACATTTCTGAAAAAAGTAAATTTTTATTATTTTATAGAATACCACAAATAAATATTAAATAATAAAATTAACTCAAAATGGAATGATAAATTATGAACTGACAAGTTGACACAATGTGAGTATTTTCCAAAGCCATTTCGTGCGATCGAAAATAATGAAAATTAGGTTTTTCCGGAAATGTTGTTATATCTTAAAAACTAACAACTTTGGGTGTAGAACATACTTAATAAAAGTTGAAGTGGACTGATATGTGAATAAAACAGAACAATAAAATACAGGGTGTTGCATTTGAAAAATTTTAGAAAATCAAGAACTTTTTAAAAATGGTTGAATTATAAAAAATGTCTTGTATAAAATATCGATATTAGCTAATATAGGAGTCTTTGCCTAACATTTGTCTATAACTGTGTCAAATATTTTTGCTTCAAGTATTAGTAGTTGTAAGTTAATACAACTTCTTCGAGGTCATGTTTTTTCCAAAATTCGAAGAATTTTCTACATAACTTGGCAACCCCGCACTAAAATGTTAAACTGTTTATATTGCCATATACACAATTTTCTAAGAAATCCATGTTTAACAATATACAGGGTGTTCCATTTAAAACATGTAATATTTGGCGTGTCTCGTTTTTACTAATCGTCCTATATATTTCAAATAATTTTGTCCTTTAGGTTTTTTGATTCTGTACAACTTTTATAAAAACTTTTTTTCTGTATTATGAATAACTTTATTATTTTACTTTTTTACACTAATGGCCCACCCTGTATAAAATACCATGGGGTTATGGTTGACTGTAATTTAAAATAGAAAACCAACATTGATTGCCTAAACAAAAGACAGAGCACTCCATAAGTTTTACGTGTTGCATGAAATATTCAACGGAATAAATTTATTTACTGTATATAATATTGTTCTCTAAAATCAGTTCTAAAATATTACATTATAATATTAAGTATTATATTATAATTTACGAAAATACTCTTCATAATTAAAAAAATCATTTTAAATCTACCTTTATCAATCACATTTCTAATTTAGTATTCAAAGAAACTAAATTGTTCAGTATTAGAAAACTATTTACTTATCACTAACCACTTTAGATGTTTCTGAAATAATTCGCGTCTTTGTGAAATATGTCATGCTAGAATAAAAATGATTAAAGATTTTGTGCTTTATTATGGTTCAATATTGTTCATCGTTTTAGCTTTATATATATTAAAAATCTACAAATAGTTGTTACTAAATAAATACAAAAAAAGAAACAAATTTTTAGAGGAAAGTAGTCACTTTTGTTGAGATAAATACGTGATTAAAATTTTGGCCCTTATTACTGTAACACTCTGTATAAACTAAGATTTCAAATCAATGTCCTTATTCCAACGACCGATGCGAAAAAGACGCCTGAAAAAGTTGTCGACGCAAACACTTCACCCAAATGAAATAAATAAATTGAGATTCCGAAAAATAACTTGTTTTCCACCCAAATCGAAGGCATTAAAATTTTACGAGTCGATTTATATTAGCTGAAACACCATTAAAGCTTGAAAGCCTCTAATAACCCGTACCTGATTTCGTGTTAATCGCTGGCTCGTAAATCAGAAACTATTTATCTCAAAAACCGCCCGTAGGTTTTTATAAACATTGCTTAAAACATCAAAGCGGACTTGAAGAAGCGCACGAAAATTCAGAAGTTTAATATATTATTCATAGCTGCACAGGTATGTATTAGACGTCGTCATAAAAGATAACCTGTCTGGCAATTCGACGTTCCGTAATTAAAACAGACTTTCATGGAAATTTTACGAAAATATTTACGCGTATGTGACCCCAAAATCAGTGTTTGTTGACGAGAAGGCTGAAATTTCATGTAAATGAGTAAACAACTATTTTCCGGTACAACATATTTAGTTTTCTAAAATATTAAGCCGATTATTATAAACTGTTAAATATGTTGTGATAATAAAGGGAATGCTTGCTCGGTTAATTCTAGGAAAAAAAAATTCCTATGAACACTTGGTGTCCTGTAAAACAGACCGTGCTATTTACTCCAGTCGAATTAGATCATAAAACTTGAAAACTTGAAAAATGATTAGTAAACATTTTGTTGAATTTTATGACGGATGTAGAATGATAATATCAAAAAAGTAGGTAACTCGAAAGAAGTGCTAAGTTGGCAAATTTGCGTGTTTCTTTAACTATTGTTACTGCCCACGAAAATCTAGATGACCTATCTGAATATTAGTTTATGTCGTAGGCAATTAAATTACCTACAATTTGAGGTATCTAGTCTTTCACCAATTTGTTAACTGTAAAATAAAGGTAGGAAATATCAGTTCTTGAGAAAATTGCCCATTATTATTGCAAAAAGCGATGGATGTTGATAAAATCTATGGAAAGACGGTCAATCCAATGATCAATATACAGGGTGGCCAAATGAAAACGAAACAGAGCCATTTTCAGGAACTGCGTCAAGATTGTAGAAAAACGCTCAAACACGTCAATTTTGAATTAAAGGAGGACATTCTTTGCTGGAGTGTACATTAGTGCTATAAAATATGATTTGCTAATAATGCTAATCTAAAGTCTTAA
>NW_019421729.1:0-4632 GCF_000390285.2 Anoplophora glabripennis
ATAAAATACAGGGTGATTTATTTAAAAGAATTGAGAAAATTATGTGCTCGAGTTTTGGCTCGCCCTATATTCAACTCTTGCAATAATAAAGAAATAGCACTTTCTCACCGTACCAATATCAAAAAAGTTATGCCTGCAAAAAATTGTCTGCCAATTTTCTCTAGACATTGAGCGAGCAATTCTACGACGGAAATTGGTAAATACTTATCAATAAATAGTTACTATGAGTTTTACTAATTATTCTATTATTTATTTACAAATTCTTCTTTAGAGTAATTCATTTCACTATTATCACTGTCGTTTTTCTATTAAACCTTATGTGAATCTAAAATTTTCCAGATTATTCTTTGACAGGAGCCTACTACGTTATTTTACATAATAAGCTATTTGTAAACTTCGCAATTTTTCATAGAAATGAGATTTCATGAAAAACTAATGCATTTTGGTATAGGAATGGGTATAGCAAAGTTGTAGAGAATTTAATTCTGCATCTCATGGTATGAAAATATACAAGGTGTTGCATTTAAAAAATTCTAGATTTTTCAATTTTTCAATTGGCAACTTTGACATGATATTTTAGTCACCCTGTATAACGCAGGCCAGTTTTTGGAGCATGATTCGGAAGAGTCATCCTTACTAAACATCTGATAAAAAGATGGGNTGAGCGAGCAATTCTACGATGAAAATTGGTAAATACTTATCAATAAATAGTTACTATGAGTTTTACTAATTATTCTATTATTTATTTACAAATTCTTCTTTAGAGTAATTCATTTCACTATTATCACTGTCGTTTTTCTATTAAATCTTATGTGAATCTAAAATTTTCCAGATTATTCTTTGACAGGAGCCTACTACGTTATTTTACATAATAAGCTATTTGTAAACTTCGCATTTTTTCATAGAAATGAGATTTCATGAAAAACTAATGAATTTTGGTATAGGAATGGGTATAGCAAAGTTGTAGAGAATTTAATTCTGCATGTCATGGTATGAAAATATACAGGGTGTTGCATTAAAAAAATTCTAGATTTTTCAATTGGCAATTTTGACATGATATTTTAGTCACCCTGTATAACGCAGGCCAGTTTTTGAAGCATGATTCGGAAGAGTCGTCCTTACTAAACATCTAATAAAAAACTGGGCTTAGTAGCTATTAGTATAACCTGTCAGTATCAGAAAATGTAAGCAGCCAATATCGACTAGAACCTTTCAAGCGAGATATCTCAAAAACTGTGAATATTTGAATAGAACTATTCTACACAAAGTACCCTTTATTTTTGATGTAAAATCCGAAATAAATATAAAAAATGGGTGTATTTAAAAAACCAAAGTTGGTGTCTGACCAGGAAAAGTGGAACACCCTGTATAGTACAATTTATTTTTAATTTCTACATTCCGAGAAATGTGGTAACACAGTAAAAAGAAAAATTCATATAGTCCTCATTTTAACATAGATATTGGACTTTCCCGCACTAGTGGGACACGCTGTATATATACTTGTATATGTATAAAAACGTTTAAAATAAATATTAATAAACATAAATTAATAAGTATTAAACACTTAAACACTACACAAACACACGTATAAAAAACGAAACCCAGAAGACTCGATTTATGTTTGATTTAATTTTCATACTGATTGCATGTAACGGGAATAAATACAACCTCGAATGGAAATTACAATGTCGGACCAGCTTGGAAGTAGAGTATGTATTTAATTCTGTCAATATTACATCAGCAGATGTCGAACGATCGATCTCTTCAGATTAAGATATTTTTTATCGCCGCCATGAATAAGTTTCGCTGAAACAAGGGTAGAAACATACCTGATGATGCGATCTATAATGTATCCTACCATCCAACCAAATTAAGATATATTATTTAGATTTTAATACGCTATATTTTAAAAACCAATAGCTTTAGACCCTCAGTTGTCCTATCTGGTCTAAAATGACCAAAATAACAATATAAAAACTTTGATTTGATTTATGAAAATTTAAATTCCTTTCAGACAAATCAGGAAATTTCAAATATCACAATTTTATTGTAATTCAAAAGTTAATATGTTTTTATCAAAGCTGCCAACATTAAAGTACCAACAATTTAATCAAGCTGGAAATAAAATAATAACTTCTACAACGCAAGGAACTGAAAACTGTAATATATAAAAGATAACATTCTGCAGCACAAAGCATTGCTCTTTAGTATATTACGCTGAATACTTATTATAAACTAAATCATTGTACAAAGCAATAACTTTCTGCTGTATTTTTTTTCCAGAATACGTAAGACGTATTTCTCCCTAGGCCAACTTTCGATTTGAGTGAGGCAAGAACAAGCACAATCTGGGATAATGGGCTCTTATAGCTCGAGCAAATACAGGTCGTTAAAAATAGCTACAACAATTAAAGCACCTTTTCGAACCCGTAACACGAAAGGGGAGGTATTTGTATTAATTACTACACAATATTTACCGGGGGCGAACTTTTATCGTTATTGCGTCACGTGTGTAAATTACATGAGCGTACAACCGCAAAAAAAAAACTAAATTAAGGCCGGAGTTTTAGCCGTTGAATCAAATTAAACTTCCGGGATAAACTCTCAACCGATAAATTGTGTCAAAGGAATAAAATTAAATTTATTAATTGAAAATGTACACAGGGTGAAGAAGGTTTAAGCAACTAACGAAAGGTGGTTCTGGTGTAATAAATTGTGGATACTTACAAAAATATAAAAACCATTGAAGCATTTTTCACGTGTCCTCATTATGGTCGAATATGATAGGCCGACAGATTCCCTCGCTGGGCGACGGTCCTGGCTGCTGACAGGACAATCCAGGCTCGCAAGTTCCGCTAAATCCTAGATCGCCCCCGCAAGGCTCGCCCTCTGTCTTCGCGCANAAAAAAATTTTTCCAACTGAACCACCTTATGGATTAGATAGGTTGTTCATTTAGCTTCAATTTCTTTTTTTTTTGGTCTCGATACGACCATTTCTCGCTGAGCTATCGGACTTTGAATGAAAATGGATCATTTTCTCTTTGTCCATCGATATCTCAGAAACCAATGGTTGCACAGAAAATCGACGGTGGGTTTCAGAAACTTGAATGAATTCTCTACAAGGTCCTGATACGGTTTTTGCAAGATCCAAAAATTAGAAACTTCAAGCTTCAATTTGCTTTTTTTTTACTCCAATACGACCATTTTTATCAAAGATACAGCCATTTGAAAAATCGCCGAAAATTTAGATTTTTTTTTGATCCCTTAATTTTTTTCCACTAGTTTAGTTTATTGACCACGGGAATCTACAGTAGACTGTCCATATATGTATTAGTATTAACACATAGGTATTAGTATATCAAACTTCATTTGAATAGAACAGACTATTACATTGAAATCGTTTATTGACCACGAAAATCTATAGTGGACTGTCCTTATACGTAGAATATATTACACTCATTAAAAATGATTATAATAAATTACTGATTTTAAATCTGACGTCCTGTCAGGGTTCCAAAGTAACCCCTAAAAGGCAATTAATGTGAATAAATGGGATAAATTCAGATCCTAAAAGTATAAAAGTGGCCTCGCTTTTAAACTTTTCAGGTCATGCTTCGCAGCACTAAATTACAGTCATTGCTGTACTATTAAGACGACTGGCGATTTCTGTCCCAGCTTTTCCCGTATCTTCACTAAGACCTATTTTATAACATCCAGAAGCTTATGTTCAGCAAACGTTGGCTATTCGAACAAATGATTTTTCACCGGATTCTATACCAATCAGCGATCAGCGGTTTATTACCGTTCATTGTAAACGAATCATTAATATTGGTGACACAGGATTTAGGGAATTTTCGTTACCAATGATACAATAAACAATTCGATTTACATCACACATTTCCTTTCTAGTTACTGGTTTGTACATCTTTGAGACGAATGAAAAATTTATAGCTTCTACTCCGTATTTCACATTTTTGTTATTATTTATTTTAGCTCTGATATTTCTGACGCTGTCGGCAAGGTAACGATCCTACAAAAAAACGCTCACAGCAATCTGAGAAAAACAAACGTAAATTGAATAAGGGAACACTGACAAGTAATTCATCACTTACAACTACAAACGGTTCAGCATACACAGGGTGTTCCAGTTTCCAATGCGGAAACTCCAGGGACCGATATAGATTAAAAAAATAATGACTTTGTTATATAAACTATATTCGAGAAATGCTTCGTTAAGGAAATACAAGGTGTTAAGATTGGTTTAAAAAAATCAAATTTATTAATTGTGGCCAAACAGCTGAAGATATTTCAATGAAATTTTGTAGACGCTAACTTCCATCGAGGGAGCACGTTTTGCAATGAAAAACATTATTTTTAGTTTTACCAGTGGCGTCCGTACTAGCACATTACTGGATATTCCAAAGAAAAAAATTGGAATACCACTGCTTTTTCATAAAATAAAAATCAGTTTTGCATTCTTCATTCAATTTGGAAGAAAAAAGCTCTATTTCGCTTTTCTGTACGACCACCCTGTATGTACATATTATACCAGTATATGTTTTTACTTCTCTTCCGAAATATTTAATATTAAATTATTTGACGTTAAACAAAAGGTTGCTCCAATAACAAGAA
>NW_019421730.1:0-2915 GCF_000390285.2 Anoplophora glabripennis
TGTTATAATATACCTTAAACTAACTCATATCAAAAATTCAGCCAAGTTGGCAAAATTTCGATTTAAAGGCTTAGTTAATTGGACTATAAATTCAGGGGAACAGCAAACGTACAAAAAGAATGAAAAATGACCCGTTTTTGTGCAAGATTTTGTCGATTGCATAGAAAGAAATTATGTGCCCTTTATAAACCTTAATTTAAACCCACGGTACGCGATAAACTTTTTGAAATTTTTTTAATTAACAATTTTTTTTGTAGAATTGGCATATGTTTTACTGTTTGTTCATCAATATTTATAAATATTTGCTTATTTTAAAAATTGCTCTAAATATACGATTTTCTACTATTTTTCGCCCATTGTTAATGCAAAATTTAACTTTTTTGATTCGCAGTTGTTTTAACTTTATAGAAAATCGTCAAATAAACAAAAAATAAAAAATGACTTCTTTTATTTAGGGCTTACTTTCAATGTTACAGGGAAAAATATGTCGAAAACGGGTCATTTTTGTTCTTTTTGTATGTTTGTTGTTCCCCTGAATTCAGCAATGGTTTTTTGTAATAGGCCAACTCGGATTCTTATTTTAAATAATAATTGAGATGAGAACGCCTCGAATGCTCTGTCGCCTGGACTAATTTACGAATCTCGGCTATGAAAAACAAAACCAATTTGCCAGATTTTCGTGTGGGTGTCGGATTTCAAAGTTAACTGACATTGCGCGGAGGCCAATTAAATCTGTTTCCTTTCGCCCAGTGTTAATACCCCGTAAGTTCATTGTATGCAGCACCGTGTAAACAGAATACCGAATGTAAATTATAAATTTCGCTTCGCAGTACGTTTATAACGCTCAGCCGTTTATTTTGTCTGTCAATGCGAATTTATTGACCACATTTCGTTTTCAGCGGCTAAACTTTCATTTCTCGTTCATCATCGGATTTGAAAAGTAACAAGATTTGTGGAATCCGTCCTTCCCTCTCGCTGCGAAATCCCCATTGTGTCCTCCGGGCTCTGGTTTATTGTATTTTATAATACGTAGTTTCTCCCTCTTTCGGCTCGCTTTTCCATCGCACTGGCCCAACTAGCAGCGTTTGAAAGTATAATTTATTTAAATCTTTTCTGTTTGTTCTTGGCACGGGATTTATTTACAGTTCTGTGTTATTCTGAAATGTTTTGTTTGGCTTTCTTTTTAAGATAATCGTTCTCGGAAGCCGCTGTTTGTGTGTTGTCGGGCATTTTTGCCCAATTTTGTAAAGTTGAACCGCTACATTGTATATCATATCTAAGTACGACCAGTTTCTTTGTATTTTGCTTAATGGTTCACAGCCTAGAGCTTTGGTCTACGCTCAGGTTTGTCTGCCTAATGACACTGGACACTCCATCGGAATGGCACTGGTTTGGTACTTACGCTTTTAGCTGAACCGTTTTCTACAGAAATATTTTAAATCTTACTTGCTTGCACTTTGGCTAGTTTTTCCACTTTCTCCGTATCTATATCACTGTCTTTAAGTCCTTTTGTCACTACTTTGTAAGCTTCGCTTTGTCCTTAGAATCTTTGCTACAGGCACAAAAAGTTCTGAGTGGTCTGGTCTTGAGCACTCGCAACAAAATTTTAACAATGTTCTGAATTGTAAAAAATTAATTTTTGTAAATTTGTACAATATATTGATGTCACAATTAAAGCGATTTTATACAATCAACAAATCCGGAAAGAACTGCTTTTGGGTTTTCAGATTTATTTCCCAAATACGCTTAATTTCGGGTCATGTACTCACACTGGCTAGAAACTCGCTTTCTTTTTTATGAAGTGGCATACCAGGGTGGACGTTCGATCACACTTCGGGGTGGCTCCGCGAATTATTGGTGACTTCTGTTCGGTTTAGTTTCTGACATCTGGACACGCCGAACTTAGGTGATTTATGACTGTTGACTTCCTCGTCGTGGAATCTGGCGACTATTCTAGATTATGTAAAGCAACCCGTGTCCCAGTTAGAATTTCGTGGCATTTTTAGGGACTTCGGGGAAAAATTCGAAACTCGGTGAAATATTGGCAGCAACATTGGATTCTGAGGTCATCTGCCATGGCTTGAGGTATTCGGAGTGGTTTGCGGTTATCTGCTCAGTTTCAACGTCGTTTGATTTCGAAACATAGGTGAAAATTTTGATTTCTACTCAGAGTCTTCTGCTTAGCTAGGGGCGGTCGATTAGATATCCTCTATCATCATCTACTACTTTTGACTGAGTATGCGTAGGAACTCTACAAACGGGCTCATAGGTCACATTTGAAAGTTAAGTGAAACTCGACACTTCTCCGCTGATATTTTCATAATCCAATAATTTCAGACATTGATAATAGTATGTCTTTATTTAGGGAGGGGGGACTAAATTTGCGCATGATTTTAATTAAGTAAAAGGTCCATATAAACATATGTTCGTAAATGCTTCGTTAACATGG
Organism: Anoplophora glabripennis; assembly: GCF_000390285.2. Lineage (NCBI taxonomy): Eukaryota > Metazoa > Arthropoda > Insecta > Coleoptera > Cerambycidae > Anoplophora > Anoplophora glabripennis. Next base: position 2,450 of record NW_019421730.1, read on the forward strand.
TACAGGGTGTTAATGTTTCAATAATTTTTCTGGTTTTTTCTTTTTTCTTTGTATCTCCCACATTTTTTTTTTATTAGAATTCTATATGCCATTATAAGACCATTGTATACTATATGTGACAGTTAAACAGGTGAATATTGGATATAAAACGCATACTGCTAGCACAGTTGTATATAACTATAAACCTTATCTTTATTAAATTATTGTATAATAACTAGTATACAACATTTTTTATACCCTTTACGAAATAATAGCAATAAATGTTATTAAAGTGTTCCATATCGTTATTAGAACATCTAGTACTGGTTATAAGTTTTATAATAATAAATGTATTAAACTGTTGTATACTCTGTATGAGTTAAAAACAGTTTAATACATTTATTATTATAAAACTTATAACCAGTACTAGATGTTCTAATAACGATATGGAACACTTTAATAACAGTTATTGCTATTATTTCGTAAA
>NW_019421730.1:3082-4709 GCF_000390285.2 Anoplophora glabripennis
AAACAAAACAATTACAAGCCATAAAACAGTTAGATACTTACATAATAATTTTCCATTTCACACAACGCGATATGATCATGTATCCCACAAAACATGTGCACATACTGCCCATTTTCATGAAACTAGACGTGTAATAGTCGTAAGTCGATGCACAGCGGACTGTCGGAAATTTTACGATCATAACCGATTATGCACCGAGAGGTGACGATCACTTAACCATTATAAGACGCGTTTTAAACGGAAACATATTCAGTATAAGAACAAATAATTCTGTTAATACAATTGTTATATACAAATTCGGATACTGGTCTTTATACAACAAATCTTCCCTACTAAACAATTGGAACATAAAGTTTATAACATCTAATAATGTATAAGTAATTTATTATAATTTATTTCATAGATGCATAAGGTGTATTAAGCACCTTCCAGTTAAACTCATTGAATAATGAGTATGGAGATGATTGCTTTTTTTTAATAAAAGTTGTATATTGATTATAAAAGTTTTAAAATGCGCTATACACATTATTCTAGATAAACAGTTTAATAAGCCCATTTCTTTCAGTGTGTCTAACAGTCGTCACGATCTACAGGGTAATACTTTTTCTGTGGTCGGGCCTCTTTTCAGCATCCCAAACTTACTTCCAGTACGCCACTGGTCTTTTCTAGACTATGGGCTTAATTCCCTGTTCAATTTAGAAACTTTTTTGTCTCTTGCAATGTTTTCATATCTGCCTGCGGTCGTTTTCGAGCAAAAAAATTAAAATAATAATTTTTTGAAATTTACAATAATTATAGTAGAAGGATTTTGCGCGATGCTGTTGAAATCCAGAAGCATATACTGGCCATTGTATGAGGCGCACTTCAACGACTTTATTGGTCAATAAAGGTGCTGATCTTACAACCATCAAACGGCATTGTGAATGGAAAAACTCCTCTGTAGTAGAAAGTTATGTTAAGGAGTATACAGGGTGTAACAAAAAAGGTGGGCTGGCTATACATAGCCATATTGTACTCATCAAAACGATCAAAAAAGTTTATATACACATCTGCTCTAAAATGCTTCGTTTCTGAGTTATGGACACTTTAATTTTTTAGTTTCCTATAGTTCTGGTGCAGTAACAGACCATTATCAAGTAATCCAAGATTATAATTGCGGTTGGTGTCATGGTGACAGTTAAGTATCTGACTCTATTAATACATTTTTTTGTAATTAATTTTACTCACTGAAAATGGAAGATTATTCCTTTGAAGAAATGTCAAGCATGCATTTGATGTATGTACTGCAATAGGGCTGAAGCAAGACGACTTTACGCAGAGCATTTTCCACACCGACGTTTACCTTTGAGAGGCTACATAATAGGCTAAGGGAAACATGATCTTTCAAACCGTTATTTATCAGACCAAGATTAAAGTGTCCATAACTCAGAAAAGAATCATTTTAGAGCAGATGTGTATATAAACTTTTTTGATCGTCTTGATGAATACAATATGGCTATGTATAGCCAGCCCACCTTTTTTGTTACACCCTGTATATCTAACAAACTTGATATTGCAAGGAAAATATAGATGTTCCTTACAAGAAGAGACATCTGTAACTTGTGCAAATTCTTCACAAACTTCGGCA
>NW_019421731.1:0-1472 GCF_000390285.2 Anoplophora glabripennis
CGGTACTTGCGAGTCGATGAAATTTCAGCATTTCAAATAACACCCCGAATACTAATTTTCCAGAAAAAATGAAGTACTTATTATGTACGAGAGCAGAGATATTATTATTTTCAAATTTCGGGGTTGGTAAAACAACCCTTCCGGTACTTGCGAGTCGATGAAATTTCAGCATTTCAAATAACACCCCGAATACAATTTTTCCAGAAAAAATGAAGTACTTATTATATATGAGGGCGGAGATATTATTATTTTCACGATTCGGGGTTGTTAAAACAACTCTTCCGGTACTTGCGAGTCGATGAAATTTCAGCATTTCAAATTGTTATTTGGTATTCGGGGTGTTCCCCGAATACTAATTTTCCAGAAAAAATGAAGTACTTATTATGTATGAGAGCGGAGATATTATTACATTCACGATTCGGGGTTGTTAAAACAACCCTTCCGATACTTGCGAGTCGATGAAATTTCAGCATTTCAAATAACACCCGAATACTATTTTTCCAGAAAAAATGAATTACTTATTATGTATGAGAGCGGAGATACTATTATTTTTGTAAAAAGGAACAATTTAAATACTTACTTTGTTTATGTGCTAGCGGTGATGCTAATTATTATTTAAATTAAAGTGGGGAGGTTGAGTCAATGAAACCTTTAATAAAAAAAGCAAAAATTGAAAAAAATATGAACATTCGGTATTGCAATTCTTGAATGTTCGGTTGCGTTCGGAAGTATTAGTCGCCAACTTTAGTCGCCAACTTTAGTCGCCAATTTCACACCGGTGTAGCGAAGTACCTTGGCCTGCACGTAGCCCTGATTTAAGTCCGCTGGATTTCTCTTTTGGAGCTATCTTAATTCTCTAGTTTACAAAGACATTATTAATAGTAAAATATTCAAGAATCAGTTCAGATTATCAAACAACATAGAACTATATTTTTTTTAACATTAGACAAAATTTAAATAAGTGTATGATTAATAATTTCTTAAGATATTATGCATAAAAAAAAATTCCAGTTGCTGTAATTGTCTTAATTCTTAATTCAGGCTTGGTATCTTATGACCTGCTAATTTTCTAAATTAATTCCCGCCGAATCTCAAAAACTTAAAACGTCTGTATCTCGAAAACGGTTGAGTTTATCGATTTGTAACAAGTATACCCTTTATATTTACAATTGAACCTAAATCAATAATTTCTAGTTAAAAAATCCAGAACTGGAAAATATAAAAAGTTACACATATTTTTACATTGATAGGACAGTATAACTAGCGCCCTCTAGACGTGATACTAACACTGTTTGCATATTCGTATTTGCCACCTCAATAAACGTAAAACTACAAATTTTCAAAATAATCGGTACATACATACTTAAAATATAGGAAAAAATCAAAAATATATTTTTAACTTTAACACCCTGTAGAACGAAAAGGAACAACAATTGACTAAGGCATGTTTGGCTCAATCACTATATTTTGAC
>NW_019421731.1:1779-4615 GCF_000390285.2 Anoplophora glabripennis
TTCGTATTTGCCACCTCAATAAACGTAAAACTACAAATTTTCAAAATAATCGGTACATACATACTTAAAATATAGGAAAAAATCAAAAATATATTTTTAACTTTAACACCCTGTAGAACGAAAAGGAACAACAATTGACTAAGGCATGTTTGGCTCAATCACTATATTTTGACGTTAGCAATCTGCCATTAAGTACCATTATTAATGACTCACCCTATATATTGCATATTAATATATAAAGAAATAAGGTAACTTGCTAATAATACGATCGATATTATCAAATAAATCGAATGAAAGATACAAATTGCGTTATAAAGAATTTATGAACGGGTGTCAAAACAACACTTTCCATTTTCCGAAAATGTACTTTCTTATTTTGGTTGAAACATTTAAATGATCCGCTTTATGAAAAACTTACTCTATGTTAGAACAACAATTAGCATCAATGATAGTAATGTTGAGAATTATTTAAAATTAAGATAGCTATTAAAAGAAAGTCTGATGTTATCAGACACAAAAATCCATAGTTTTATTTTGATAGAATGAAATAGGTACCTTTACTAAAGATACATTTAAATAAACGTAATAAAATTAGTTAACATTTTGTGTTTAAATTTTACTATAATCATCCTTTTTTAAATTAGCAAAAAGTCAACATAAAACAAATTTAATGCGCTGCTATTTTTTATTTGTGTTTAAAATACTCTAAAATACACAATACACTGTATTGGGGCTGGAAGTAGCCACAAGTGGCACAAGGCTATCTGAAAATTCGTTAGACAACAAGTTAAAAGTGATAATCATACAGCAATAAAGGGTAGAATTTTCAGTGTCATAACGACAACCACGTTCCCTAAACAAGCAACATTTTTTTAGGCATCTGTGAATTTCACTCTCGCAAACTGTACAAACTTTTCACTCGTAAGGAATATAGGCCATTCCACAACCTGTACTTCTCTTAAAACGAGGTTTTAGGAAACTTATCATAGTTTCTTTATTTTTTTAAGAAACCAAAGAGATAAGGACTAGAGAATATTATGTGCATAACCTAAAGCAATTGATTTTCCCAATAAATTTCGTTATTAAAATGTAAATTGAATTGAATTTAACTAATTAACTGAAATTTAAGAAAACAATGTATAATGAAAAGCAAACCAAAAAAAACTAACGTTCATCATGTGTCTTATACAGGGTGTCCCACCAGAAACCGCCGTTATCGTCCGCGGTCCCTTGCATCTGCAAAATCTATAATTCCTAGGTATAGGGAATATTTAATAAAGTGACCCTCAAACTTCACGTAGAATCCGAAAATGCAATAATATATAGGGTGTTCCATTTAAAATAAGAAAGCTAATGTCGACTTCCGATATAACCTTAAGTGCCATAAAGTTCTAAATATTTTAGCTGTGTTGGCCCCACTGCCCTTGCTAGGTTGCCAAATTTTCAGATTTACCGGATCAGTACTTTCCGAGATATCGATAGTGGCGATTCCTGGTGGAACACCCTGTATAAGGTAAGAATTTAGTAAATACGTAGGTGTGCATCATATTATAAGGGATAAACAGTGGTATTTATATTGTTTAATAGGCAAAGCATTATAATCTGCTACTATTAATTCAGAGTGTTAAATGGTTTATATTATCGTTTTAATATTCCAAGATTTAACAGGGATTGTTACAAAGGTGGTTCTATGTGGGCGTCAAATCATTCCGAATTCATGATTTTTCACGTGGGCTGAAAAGGGCTGCTATTACATTATTTACAGTGCTCCAAGACTTCTTGGGGTGTTCTTTGTTAAATGTTTTGAAACTTAAAATTAAATTTTCTATCTGGTCCTGATTTGTTTAGTTCAAATTGCCGATTGTCACTTAACGAATACTTAATGTTGTTAATGTCGATTTATAAATTATTCATTTCCTATGAAGAGGTACAATCAAATTAAATTCATTTTTTTAAGGAACATTCGGAAAAGATGAATATATCAATTTCAATAGTCAAGATTACAAAGGCCCGAGATACAATAGAAAACGAGTTGCAAAATTCCATTTTTTTTCCAATGATGCACAAAAAAGTATATCACGCTCTAATCAAGCCTTCTTGAAAATTTTATCCTCTTCCAAATTTTTTGGAGAGCTTTATCGAATTTGTAAATAATTTATAATTTTTTTAATTTTTTTAATCTTTCATTACCTGTGCGTCGTACGAATTTTCACAAACTATAAAGGGAAACACTCAGTTGACCAAATGATAGACAATGGAACGGACCACGATGGCACAGAATTTTTACTAATTTCATGGTACAGTTTTCAGTTCTGTTTTGTCTATATCTTTAACAGAAAAGATCGACTTAAAATACATGGAGTTTTTCCAGCTATAGTTTCAGCTAAGTGTAAAGTGTACGAGATTCTTAATGTTATATATTTGATAAATACCTTGTAAATACCTTTAAATTAATGTAGAATAGTGTATGTTTTTCTAGGATAGATATTGTTTTTGTCTATTTTATTTCTTTTATTTTTTTGTACAGCGCTCGATATAAAAGAGCAAAATTTCAACGTTTTTTCATGGCATGTTATCACTGTGTGTTGGGAAGGAAATAAAATTAAGTAGTAAAAATCTACGATTTTCATTTATAATTACTCCAAGATATTACACTTAATATCGACGATTTCCCTTGTAAACTTTGTAGGCCTTCATATAAACGTGGGTCTAAAAATTCCTAAAGAAGTTTTAGCTACTTAAAGGGGTCACTCTGATGATGTTTTTTTCTAAATAACTCCGAAACCAGTTGAGATAAATTTATGTAATTTGGTAACTAGTTTAGCTCTTACGTGCT
>NW_019421732.1:0-4669 GCF_000390285.2 Anoplophora glabripennis
ACTTTGTCGAGGGCCGCGCGCATAATCCCACCACGACTCCTGCCTAGTCAAGAGGGGATTGAGGCAATAAAACTACCGTTCCTGGACGAAAATCCTCAGTTCGCTGCCAGAACTCAAAGAACTCCAACGCCAACCTGAGGACCACTCCGAGGACCTGAACACCGACCAGAGACCGCCACCCGACCCAAGGAGTTCGCTGCCAGAACTCGAAGAACTCCAGTACCAGCCCGAGGACCTGAAAACCGACCTGAGATCGCCATCCGACCCAAGGAATTAGCCGCCAGAAGCAACCGTCCAGAATAAGTAAGCAAATTGTATTTTCCTATATTTACTTGTCCTGCTATGGTATAAGTCTGGCCGTTTTTGAACTCTGGCAAGACAGTACGACCACAGCGTTGTCGGCGAAGGTTTGGCTGGGTGCTCCACCGCCCTCGTTCGACGAACGTTGTCCGGCACGTCAACCGAACTGCTGGTTTGGCTGGGTGCTCCAGCGCCAGCGGAAGACGTTGAGTGCAGGCTCGTACGGCAGTAGCGTTATCGGCGACGGTTTGGCTGGGTGCTCCACCGCCCTCGTTCGACAAACGTTGTGAGCCCCTTTACTGAAACTGCTGGTTCGGCTGGGTGCTCCACCGCCAGTAGAGGACGTGAAGGTGTCAGACTGTAGAGCAGCAGCGTTGTCAGCAAAGGTTTGGCTGGGTGCTTCACCGCCTAAGCTTGATAAACGTTGTAAGGCACAACAACCGAAACTGCTGGTTCGGCTGGGTGCTCCACCGCCAGTAGAAGACGTGGTGTGTCGGCTGTGCAGCGACGGATAGACCCTCGAAGTTTGTCTGGGCGCTTCACCGCTTCGGGAAGAAATCTGTCGGCCGCCTCGCATTTGAACTCGCACCTCGACCAGACTTTGCCTCCTGTTTACCAACAACATCATTTTCCTGATTACCGTTTGCTTGTGGACAATTTATATACTGATTATTTATTGCTCTAATTTATTAACCTTATTTATTTTCCCCTTTCTAGCACCGACCGAAATTTAAAACCGAATATTATTCTGGCGTACCGTTTCTTAAAGTCTTAGACCGTTTATTTAAATAAACCAAACGCCAAAGACTCCGTTTTTGCACCGTACCGATTTTTGAGTCCTGATATTTGACTATGTACTAATTTGTATTTATTTACAGCTCCGAAAAATCGTATCGGCATTTTAAATCCGCCGCGATAATAATTGCTCTAACCCATTTTGTTTTAATTACACCGCTTGAACATTATTTGTATATTCCTGGTTTTAGTTAGTAATAATAATTGTAATTAAAATCTGTTTTACTTTTGTTTGTTTGTTTCAAATTCAATAGGCCTGATTAATAAATCTAGTAAATATATTTCCAGTTTGTATTCATTCTTAACACCGATATGATTGATAAATTCCCCTCAGTAAAAAGTCGCACTATCTTTTTGTGACCTACACTGATAAGACCGTTTATTTTGAAAGGAAAATAACACTACACTCAGAGAACTATGTTGATTAAAAGTAAGAGAAATAACAGACCCCTGGAATTAAACTTTCTTCACTGTAGCTATCCCGAGTACTTACTCTAAACCGAGGGTAGGTTTCACGTGGAGCTTCCCCCACGTAAAAGATTGGGAAACTGGCGCCCGAGACAAAACCGCACAAAAAGATTTAACCCGGAGTACGTTTCTGTGACGTCACTCACCACCGCCGGCTGCCAACCACCGCTGCCGATAAACTAGTAGTCAAGGGTCGTCATAAAATTAGGCGTCCAAATAGGGACGTCAATAAATCTAGTAAATTAGAATTCGCAATTGTGAATTAAGAATCTGTTTAGAGTTGGTAGTATACCGGGGGCAGCCACAAGTAACGTCTGAACCGAACAGTAACCACCGCAAAATCAAAACCAAAGTAAAGTAAAGTATATAAAGGGTGTTACAAAAATTTGGCGACCTAGTAAAGTACGTTACAATTGTAACAACAATGACCTAAGGTGCTTGTAGTTATTAACTGTTACATACATCCATCTCTTATCATCAATATTTCCTAAAAGCAATTGCAAAATTTTGCCTGGTACCTTGATAAAACTCTAGTTTCTGTTATCAAAGGTTTTATAGAAGATTTTTAATAGTAACGACCAATGCTGGTTTGCTACCGGTGTTGATTTTAGAAAACATTGTTACAACTTTAAGCAAGCCAATATTTATAAGATCCCTTTACACAATTCTTAGTGACAATAATATTTTAATGTTACCAATGGTACTCTACACTTTAAAATTGTTATAAATAGCAATAATCCCAAATTTGTAACATTTTTATTCTGCTGTTAATTGGTAAACGTGTATTACTTGCAGCATTATTTAAAGTGAATGACAAACTATTAGATTGGATAAAGTTTAAAATACTGTACAAAGAACCACTGTTACAATTCCAGCTAATAAATATGCTACTAAAGCAAATAAGAATAAAATGTGCAAGCATCAATGCGGTCAAAATAATACTAAATGTGTATTCAGGGTGTAAATGCTTTGTTAAATCAGTCTTGAGCTAACCGTATCTAGTTTCCATAAGGATAACAACTTTTAGACCTTCAGGCTATTGGTATCACCGACATCATTTACCATGTACGCGGAGTGGTATACGTCTGTCTACAGTTTGTTCTGTGCAATGTGATATGCAACAGAATGTGAAGTACGTACGAAGTATATGTAGACAACGAGTAGGTGTAATCTGGTCCATGAGGATACATTTTGTGAGATGATGAAATGAACGAGGTTTAGAAAACTTCTCTATTTTTCGGTCTTTTGATACAATTGAGAAGCATCATTAGTAAAAAGGTTTTTTTCCAACTAAATCTGTTCATTGTGTAAATTTTGTACTTTACGCACCAATTGAACCAGAACCAGCAAAGCAAAAACTGTAAGACGCTATGCTGTTGAGTCTCTGTGTTTGTTACTCCTAGTGCGGTACCAAGTTAGCAATTATGCAAGAGCTGTATACATAAAAGAACATGTCACAGAAATATTTGCTTAAGCTCACTTCTTCTTTAAAGAGATGATTATTTATGAATATATCAACAATTATTGCGCTAGGTTTTTTGAAAAGTGATGTCTTCTGTCCCAGCTCTACATTACCTTAGGTACCTATTTATTAGTATCCATCCCCAATAGCACTTCTTTTATTATTTCCGTCTCCGAACTTCACGAAATATAAACTAGTATGAGTTTCCTGTTCAATCAAGACATACTTGCCCTTCTGAGAGTTTCCTTTAGATTAAGTTAGTGTTTCCATATACAGGGTGATTCACAACTTATCCAAAAAAATTTGGGAATAGATGCAGCATAAGAAATGGAATCAATATCGTAAAAAAAAATTTTTAAAATCCTTATAGTTTTCGAGAAAAAAATTATTGAATTTGTAGTACTTTCAACCATTGCATAGCTGGACAACTGTAGTCTCTAGCGTCATTCGCNATTCAACCACTACATAGCTGGACAACTGTAGTCTCTAGCGTCATTCGCCACGTGGCCTCAGCGACTCCGAATACTGAATTCGGATTTTGCAATCGTCGTTGCGATATTTACTTGCTATCTGTGGTGTTTACAACAGGTTTTTAGTAGTTAGTGTCAAAAATGGGTAGTTTGTGTCAAAAATGGTTTGCGTGTACTCGGAGTTGATGGATATCGTTTTAATTTATGGTGAAGCATTTGTGTTATGGTGAAACAAGACAACATTTGTGTTAGTTCGTAGAAACTGAGTACAACGGACCCAAATGTGTTTACATATTGATGGATAAAATATTGAACAATAATTGTTGTAAGCATCGGGTATGTAAAATGATTTTATTATTTAAAAACACAAATTAATTTTATTAATTAATAAAGGCAAAAGCAGTTCAATTTGCCGATCTAAAATAGGTGCGATAAAATTCTATTTACATATTTCTTTCCTTGCGAAAGTTTTTGTCCGTTTTTATCACACCGCTATGCCGGTCGCATTGTGTGAGGTCAGGTTTTACAGTGGACCAGTTTCCAGTGCAGTGCAGAAGTGTATTTTTAAATCATTTTCGAACAGCCCTTTTTTTATTTTTTCTTTACAAAATTGTATTTGTAAGGGTCCCCTGTACATCCAGAATTTTTTTTTTTTGGATAAGTTCTGAATCACTCTGTATAAATATGTACTATGTTTTCTGTAGACGGGAACTAATTTTTCCACTTTCGAGAATTTATCGTATTTCCTAAGGTATGTAGACAGTAAGTGATGAATATGTCACAGGCTCAATATTTGGGAAGAACCAAAAGGTCAAAAACGTAGCGCAAATTTTACTAATTTTACTTAGGTCTGGCTAATAGTTAATTTTAATGAAAGTTTTATATTATATGGTTCTAGTCTGTAACGATGCCATTGTGCATCTGAAACTCGCAGATAAGATTTAAATTCTTTATATACCTACGTCTTTATAAGACACTGGATTAATTACACAGTCCCAAAAAAAGCGGTATGTTCCCAAAATTACACCCATTTATCCCTATGCACTTTGACGCGCCGAATCCGAATCTGGGGCCAGAATTGCTCTATCGTCCTCCATTTATTTTAAATCGCGAAAAACCGTTCTTAACACGTTGACTGCGAGATAATCTCAATGTACTTTGTCCGTGACTGCGA
>NW_019421733.1:0-4622 GCF_000390285.2 Anoplophora glabripennis
ACTTAGTACGCTGGAGCTGAGAAGTTTGGCCTATCAATTGGCCGTCAAAAATGGTAAGAAACACAGATTTAATACAACAGCCAAACTCGCTGGTGTCGATTGGGTCCAAGAGTTTTTAAAACGTCGTTGAGACTTATCAATAAGAAAACCCGAAGCAACCTCAGCTGCCAGAGCTATGGGATTCAATAAGATCTCCGTTGCAAAATTTTATGAACTTTTGGGTGCTGTATAAGATAAACATAAGTTAGGGCCTGATAGAATTTACAACTGTGATGAAACAAACATCTCATCGGTTTTTAAAACAAAATCCAAGATAATTTCACGCAGGGGTAGGAAGCAAGTGGGATCATTGTCGTCAGCTGAACGAGGACAAACAGTTACCGTCGAAATTTGTGTTAGCGCTGCAGGAAGCTATATGCCGCCAATGCTAATCTTCCCTCGCAAACGCATGAAAGCTGAATTATTAATCAACTCGGCACCAGGAACAACTTCCCATTGCAATGCCAGCGGATGGATGACTACAGACGTATTTGTCTCTTGGTTCAAAAGTTTCATTCAATTCAGTAGAGCAAGCAAAGACAACCCTGTGCTACTTTTACTCGACGGTCACGCTACTCACACCAAGAACATCGAGCTTATAGACGTTGCTAGAGAAAACGGCGTGGTTATAATCTGCTTCCCCCCTCACTGCACACATAGGCTTCAGCCACTAGATGTTTCTTTTATGAAGCCCCATCCACTGAAGGATGGGTTGCATGTCAGGTATGTCAAAGATGGTCCCACAATTCTTGCGCCGTGGTAGACGAAAGTGACCCTCTGGAAATCGGCCATAATTATATGCGATTTTTGTAAATAAACCCCACCTTACCCCGGGGGCTACCCCATCTTTCCCCGTGCCCGGGGCAAGATGGAATATTTGTCTGTTTATAAATTAATACATTTTTCAGTTTTTTGGTGTATGTTAAGCCGAATACTTTTATGCCTAAAGAGTTATGGATGTTATCCAAAGAATTTTTAGAATAAATTTTACTTTTCACTGATTGGTTTTATTTTTATTAATATAAATGCTTAGCGTTCCCGTCTTACCCCTGGTTCCCCTATATTAAATACTTCTTCGTGTTATTTAGAAATTTGGTTCCTCTAAGTTTAATTTACTTGTTTACCAATTTTAACATGGTACGACACAATTAGACAGAGGATAGAGTTACACGAAGAGTAAATAATTATTACGTCCCTAAAAATTTGTTGAACACTGATAACTCGTCTGAAAACCACATTTTAAGTGCCGTTATTCAATTTCGGTAAATTATAATGTAAATAAATATAAAAGAACGTCGAAAACCGCAAAATATCCCTAAAAGGATTTCTCAGCTTTCAGCTAATAAAATCGAAAAAAATAATTTAGTTAATATTCACTTTTAATCTTTAACAATTTTTTTCCGCTCTTATTATTAATAATGTTAATAATAGAATGCTTTAAATTAGTTTATTTATGTATTTTTGATATACAGCGCATATAAGGGAATTGACTACCATTATTTTAATGGTGATAGATTGGTCTTATAATTATTTAACCGTTTCCTAAATATCATTTATTAGGTATATTAAAAAGTAGAACTTGGACAATATAGACAATTATGTTGCACTGCATTACAATGTGTACATATTCTGGTATTGCAAGGTAGCGTGTCTATTCGATAATCTCAATTATAAACATTTTTTATACTTTGTTCACTGATACCATACAGAATATAAAACGTCAAATAGAGTGTGCAGAATAAACATTAAAATATTATGAAAATGTGTTCATAAGTACAGTCCGTATGATACTTTTTGAAATAGAATTCCAAGAATCCTCCTGCGTCACTTTCTCGGAATTAACCGCATTTGACATCCGAGGTAGAAAAACATTAGCGGAATAGCGTTCACCGTAGCAGCTTGGAGTGGACACTGTGCTTTGCAGTTACGGAGCCTTGTTTCTTTGTAAGAGTATCATCCTGTGCATTTTCATTGTAATTCTTATTAAAATAAATCAATCGAGGAAGTGTATAATTATTATTTTAAGACAAGTTTTCCAAATGAAAGAAAAATACAATTAAAAAACGGTGTTTTAGCTGCTGCAGGAGTACTTATATTTTAACCACTATGAAGAGAATCTTAAGTGAAAGAGTCAAGTTACAAGCTTTACACAATGGTAATGGTGAAGTAATATTTAATTCTTCTAAAAAACGCAAGAGAATATGTACACCAACCAACATATCAGAATGGGAACAAATGGATATTAGAAACAAGATTTATAATCTTACAATGCGGAAGAATGTCGAGTTACTCTGACACAATTACAAGAAAAATTAAGTGCGGAATACGATTTTCGTGAAACTTCCTATACTTACACCATTATTAAAAATTATTATTTAGGTGGAAGAAAACTAAGAACAATCGGCGAGTGCTAATAGAGAAGACCGATATTCGAGCTATAAGGTTGGACTATCTCGACAATTGCCTTTTTTAGATGAAACGTACATTCACGCTGGCCATACTAGTTCCAACATTGGACAGATAATACTAGTAACGGTTTGCTATCGGCCATAAAGTCAGTCGATTTTTTTCCCGCCAGTGGTTAAATGGGTTTTATTCCCAACTGTCTATTGATATTTCGGATACTACCACAACGACATGAACCCGCAAAATTATGAGAAGTGGCTTACAGAGAAGTTGATTCCAAATCTCCCACCGAATTGTGTTGAAGTAATTGATAGTGCACCATATCATTATGTAGAGATGTTTTAAAATCTTATGAGCTTTGACCTTCATATGCGCAGAAACATAATTCCGACCGTCGCCTAAATTATTCTACGTCCTAAAAACATTACACCTATTATTCACAGTCTATCTCGAGCTCTCATTACATAAACAAGCCTTTGCTCCGATTNGTAAAGGGATATCACTTTACTATGGCTTTTCTAATAGAATGCTTTACAATTTTTTCAACTTTACTTGCTAATTTATTAATTGATGCTTATCGTATTAGGTATATTTCATTAAACATTACTAAGTGAAAAGTGAAACGTACATACAAACCATTTAAATATCTTTATTTCTGTGGTGCGGTTTTAGATATCTATAGTAGTTACTATTTTACAAACAAAATACTAAACACCATCTTCGTTTCTTCTTTTCCGGTCGTAAGATATAAATCAGAGACTTGTGCCCTTTCATAATTAAACATACTATTCAGATCAAGAATATTTACGTCTGAACCTATTACTCCTGTAGCCAGGGGGGTCCCAATTGCCTCCTTCATTTAGATGGAGTTACCCAAGTGTTTTTTATGTATTTGGAGCTGCAAAACACGAATTTTTTGGGGAGAAGTTTGCCCGAATGTCGATAAGTTTTTTATTAACAAAAAAATTGTAAAGTACTGAACACTTAGTTTTTGGCAAAATAAAAAGTACTTTCTTGTCATTTGACCCATTTTAAGAAGAAAATGTCGCTTGCAATTTGTTTGTTAAACGCATAGTTTTCGAGATAAACGCCGTTAAAAACTCGAAAAATGCCATTTTTGCGATTTTCAATTGTTAATAACTTTTGATTGAATAGGTATTTTGTAATTCTGCTGACGGCGTTTGAAAGTTCATGTTAAATACTACAAATTATGAGTAATTGCAGAGTGAAAATTTGTTTTTTCCACTATTATTTGAAGCTATAAACAAATAGCGATTGAGCGTTCAGAAGGGTGCGCCGCCATGTATGTAAGAGAGCGGTTGCCTTCTTACAGGCGTTTAATGCACGATCTTGACACGTACTCTTCATTTCTAGACAAAAGAAACGATGAAAACTCTGAACGAAACATTAACGATTTAATGAAAATTTGCAATATTACGATAATTAAAGTTATTATACAAAAATAATTTTATGTACGATTTTTTAAACTGTAAAAGTTTCAAATATTTTTATTCTTATGTATTTTTTTTCATACATGCACAGAAAGTGCAGCAGGATATTTGAATCGATTGCAATTACATGCTTTTGTGCTGCACATTGCACAATTGCAGGCAGCTGGTAATTCTTCGGGAGGTGGTATTAAGATGTTTACCCTCTCTGTAGATCGTCATTAATAAAAAATCCATATGAAGTTGGGTCTAATTCGTTCATATGTGAATTTAAAACATTCGTTTTAATATGAACAACGTAAAAAGCCCGTAAGATGTGAAGTCTAATCGAATCAGAAGTCGGTGGCAAATTTTCTATTATAAAATTTTTGTGCTTATAAATCCAAACCCTTAATTCATTAAATGATTTATAACTACAATCAACATTTCTTATAATGTTAACTAAGAACTTTTCAGCTTTTTTCACGCTATCTTTTATACTTATGTCGCAACAATCAGCAAAATAATTACAAAATGAAGAAAGAAAAGTATTACAGTTATTTTGCCAAAAAGTCATATTTACCCTTAGCAAAATTTCGTAAATATTCCACAGAGTTTGATTTCAAAGCTCTCGTCTTTGTGCCTACTTTGCTTAATAAGCGATAATAAAAAAGTTTATACTTACTTATATTAAAAGCGTAACGTCGTATAATTTAGGTGTTTTTATAATTATTATTTTTTAAACTTAAT
>NW_019421734.1:0-4634 GCF_000390285.2 Anoplophora glabripennis
AAACTTTCCTTTCATAGAAAGATATTTTTTAATTTTTAATACAAATTTTAATCTTTAATTATCAATTTTAATGATTTAACAACACTGAAACAATTTATTTCTATACCATTCGATATATTATTTATAATAATGAAACGTTGCTTTCGACTTTTTTTACCTTTCATTTTGAAATACCTGTAAATGTGACCTATGCGCATTGACAAAGACAACACTATAATGTGAGCAACAATAGCGATCGTGAAATTTTCTTCATCATTAAATACAGTGATTCACAACTTATCCAAAAAAATTTGGAAATAGATGCAACATGAGGAATGAAGTTCATATCGTAAAAAAATTGTAAAATCTTTATAGTTTCCGAGAAAAAAGTATTAAAGATAGTACTCTCAACCATAACATATCTGAACAAGTTTCTAGCGTCATTCGCAATATGCGTGGGGAGCCACGTGGCCTCAGCGACTCCGAATACTGAAATCCGATTTTACAATCGTCGTTGCGATAGTGTTTACAATAGTTTTTTAGTAGTTAGTGTTAAAAATGGTTTGTACAGCAACTCGGAGTGGATATCGTTTTAATTTATGGTGAATCAANCTGCGTGGGGAGCCACGTGGCCTCAGCGACTCCGAATACTGAAATCCGATTTTACAATCGTCGTTGCGATAGTGTTTACAATAGTTTTTTAGTAGTTAGTGTTAAAAATGGTTTGTACAGCAACTCGGAGTGGATATCGTTTTAATTTATGGTGAATCAAGACAACTTGTATTATGGTGAGGCATTTGTGTTACGGTTATGCGAGACAACATTTGTGTTAGTTCGTAGAAACTGAGTAAGACGGACCCAAATATATTTACACGTCGGTGGACAAAATTTTGAACAATTGTTTTAACATCAGGTACCTATGTCAAATTATTTTATTATTTAAAACCAAAAATTAATTTTATTAATAACAATAGCAGCAGAAGCAGTTGAATTTGCTGATATAAAATAGGTGCTATAAAATTCTATTTATTTTATTTCTTTCATTGCAAAATTCTTTCAAGTTTTTGTCGGTTTTTATCACACTTTGCCGCCATGCCGGTGGCATTATACGAGGTCAGGTTTTACAGTGGACCAGACAATCATTTTCAATCTGCTTTTTTTAATTTTTCTTACAAAATTGTATTTGTAAGAGTCCCCTGTACATCCAATAAGTTCTGAATCACCCTGTATGTATATATTATTAGGTTTTTCGTTCGTCGTTTGTTTATTTTCAACCATCTCCCACTGAGCGCGCTGTATGCTGTATTTAAGGAGAAATTACTAATTTGGAAGAAGTACATAATTCACTATTAATGCACCCCTCGGCTCCCACCTCCGCGTCCATAAATCGCCCTTAAGGGCGGCCGAGTCCGAGGGCCATTTGTCTGCGAGGATGAAAAATCCATTTCTGCCAGACTTATTGATATCGCCCCTGGGAGTCCGTGTAATATTCGACCCCGCAACTTATGATGCCACTTCGGCCAACACTTTAAAACGCATCAGTCAAAAAGTTTTTTTGCGGCTCTACCGCCCAACGGAGACGAGTCCTTAGAAGTTCTTTCCGCAAACCACAGGGTGGCACAAGAATATTTAAAGGAAGGAAACTGGATTGGTCCGTGGTTTCTATGATATCAATGAACGTAAATTGGCACGCTTTATTCATTGCTAGCATCAGAAATACGGTGTTTTATTTAATATTCTCAAGTTGACC
Source organism: Anoplophora glabripennis (assembly GCF_000390285.2). NCBI lineage: Eukaryota > Metazoa > Arthropoda > Insecta > Coleoptera > Cerambycidae > Anoplophora > Anoplophora glabripennis. Next base: position 1,730 of record NW_019421734.1, read on the forward strand.
TTGATTTGACCTTGAAACTTAAGGTCAGGGTCAAAAAGCAATCCAATTTTCCTAGTTTTTTATGCAGTATGAAGGACTAGGATAATATCGATATATTTTTCCATAAAAATTGTAATACCATAGTTTTTCTTTAGTTTATTGGCTTTCCTATCACTAGTAGGTGATATCTGGCTTAAACGTGCCACCCCGTAGGTGGCTGTCTCGTCGGATATTTCGCGTTTTATCAGGTTTGAGAGAGCAGCTCCTGGGAGAGCACTGATTTGGACAGTAGCTGAGTGCAAGCCGCCCTCGGGAGACGGGACAAGTTATTGAATATTCCTGTCTATTCAGATCGGATCAGACCGATATCGATATCCTCTTTATGGGAGGAATATCTTGTTGTGTTCGGAATTATTTATGAGCCGGCAACTCAAATATTTAGAGAAAGGGTTTCCCTATGAAATCCTTGGAACAAAACTTTATGGGGAAGGATACGGCCTCAGCTCGACGGGATACGTTTATCTGAGGCTTATAACTTTTTTTGATGCGAAAATCTTTGCACTGTATTCGCAAATGTGGGCATACGTCTGTATGGAGAAAAAAACTCTAGAACTACTACTACTACAGAGTATTTTCATATAATTACACGAAGAATGTAGTATTTTTATTGTAGCAAAATTTAATAATATCATCTTACTGCATTCAATAAGTTTTCAGTAATAGCCCGGTCAAAATAGACATTTCAAATAACGAAAATTCCGACAGAGCTAAATTTTGGTGGAGACCTTGGGTACACCATTAGAAATAAAGTGTCAAAAGTCTCCATCCATCCCATGTGTGCTAAAGATGTTATTCGGAGTCAAAGGTCAAAATTTGAGGTTTTATCAAAAAAGTAGCTCTGACAAAAATTATAGATCTTAAAATTATATACAAAAATGGTCTTTATACTTGAGATATCGAAATTCCAATAGTTGAAGGAGTCACGTTCTACATGATATGTACAAATTTCCACACCACCTGTGAAGTAGTGTACTTTGACGAGTTTTTTTAACGTGGTTTTCCCGGTAGGCCTACTCCACGAACTGTTATGACGGAATTTTCAGGGACAATACTCTTTTAACTGTATGATGATTATTGATATTGATATTGGTTATTGACTTTAACTGTAGTTCTGATTTCTTTTGATATTTTAATCTGATTCATACTCTTCAAAGTCGACTTCAACAGTCATGTCTTCTTCGATTTCTTCTTCTTCTTCCTCTTCTTCTTGCTGGATGTTCATAAATTGTTCAAATGAAGATGAATCAGCTGTCTCTTCATCGAAATCACATGAATCTTCGTCTGTTGTATTCAATTGGACATTTGAGCAAGACTGGCTTTGGCAATTAGTACACGCTGGAGAACACAGTAACCCTACTCTTCTACAGCCACATTTAGCACTACAACCTTTTTTGCAATTGCAAAAAATAGTGTTTAGGAGTTTTTCCAGAGCAGGTGGAAGTAAAGTTTGAATCGGTTCCAAAGTATTATCTGTTAATTTCCAACCCCAGTCTTCTGGGTTCAGTTGATTGCCTAGCCATGTCTGAACTTGATAGTATACTCGATACAAGTGTTGATTAGCAGAAGCCGATGTTGGAGGAAGACAAGATAGTTGTACTTGTTTCTTGTTTCGTGTATTTTTTACAGAAGTTAAATATCTATATTTATCTATACAATCAATTTTTTTTGGAGCTCCTTAACAGCAAGGAGAAAGCGAATTCCTTTTGTGATTATTGTTTGAGGTGAAGAATCAATTTCTGCAATCAATCAAATCTTTTTTTCCAAATAATTTTAATACTGATGTTTTACCCCTTCTGAACATTGCTGATGTAGTATCGCAGCCGGTTATCGCATGTAAAAATAAGATATGGTTTTGGCATTTTGGATAAGCAGATAAACTTTTTGAAGAATATATTTCTGTTCGCTGTTGAGCCTTTCCAGGTTTTAAAAAGTATATAATTTTATCAATTGGAGTCCTTGCAGTGAGTAGTATTAATAAGTCAACATCTTCACCAACTATCATAGTTGTATTTGTTGCATTAAATTTTTCCGTTGCTGTTTCAGTTATAAGGACATCTGCGTCATTTTGACTAAGGGACTGAGTTTCTTTTGAGTGTATATTCTCAGAATAGTATAGTTTATACATAAAAGAGACACAAATAGGCATTTTTACTTGCATTAAGTGCCTGACTATGTATATACGTGGCGTATATGTGCATATCATGTAGAACGTGATTCCTCCAACTTTTAGAATCGCGATATCTCAGGAATGGTGGTTCTTAGAAGAAAAAGTATTGTAGATAATTTTCAGATCTATAATTTTTGTCAGAGCTACTTTTTTGATAAAACTTATCGTTTTCGAAAAAATTCCAAAACACCCCAAATTTTGACCTCTGAACCCGAATAACTTTTTTAGCACACATGGAATCGGTGGATACTTTTGACATTTTATTTCTAATGGTGTACCCAAGGTCTTCACCAAAATTGAGCTCTGTTGGAATTTTTGTTATTTGACCACTATTTTTATGACTAATTTGACCGGACTATAAATGATTTCATTGAAAAACTAGAAGATATCAATCAGGATGTTGGTACAAGCCTTTCGGATGGCTTCTACGTCTATGAAACTCCTTCCTTTCATCGACAAATACATTTTTACGAAAACGTAAAAATCCCGTGGTGCCAAATCAGGACAATACGGGGAGTAGTTGACAGTTAAAATGCGATTTTTAGTAAAAAAAATAAGTCACAGGTGTCGATCGATGAGATGGCGCATCATCGTGCAACAAACTCCAACTACCTTCTGTTGGATAGTTATATCCGGCATAAATAAGTAAAAAGAAACCCGATGATTTCCGCACATCCCGCCGAAAACCAATACGGCAAA
>NW_019421735.1:0-2772 GCF_000390285.2 Anoplophora glabripennis
TTCTCGATGAAGGTCTTTGGAAGCAGATAGCCATTGCAGGGACTGAAATAAGAAAGAAGTCTTGTTGAAATTAATTAATATTAAACTTTATCTTTTTCTACGTTAAACAGAGCATTTTTTTGTATAACTGTATGAAATGTAGGTACCTACATAGTAATTTTATTATCGAAATATGCTTATAAGGGCAGCTTCCAAAAATTGTTATAACTGCGTCATTTCGAAACATGTATATTCTTTAGAATATTGAAACCGAATGAATAATATTTTCTCTTTATGGTTACCCTTAAATTTTCAAGGACAAACAAAAACACTTCATTAACATATGGTTTTGTTTACAGACAAATGTTTTTGTTTTGCATGGGGTATTTGTTTAAAAACATTGGCATGTGAATATTTTTTGTAGATCTAAACTATGCTTAATGGACTAGGCAGTTGTATGACCTCACCTGTTTTGACACTTCAGCGAGCTGAAGAAAGTGCCAAACTCCGTCGTATCCTGACACCTCTTACAGTTACACCAGAAAAACTTTGACTGATACAGGTGGTGTCTCCTATTGGAGGTTCCCCAGAGAGGATCCGTGTAGCAGATGCACAGGTTGTCCCCTTTTTTTATGTGCGTTCCAGCCGCTACCAAGACTCCTCCTTTATTCGTGAAGCTTTTGGTGCAGTTCGCACTGCAATTGTGCTCAAACATCGAGGTGGATTCGTAGATGGCTACGTGTGGAGGCTCTGTAAGAGGCACTTCATGGGAGTTGATCTTAAAAAAATCGATATAGTTCTTTTTAAAACATCAAATTAACAAAAATAATATTTCCAATAACATAAAGCAAAAAGATGTTTCAAGGCCAATTTCTGCATACCATTACGATTCCACAGACTCTCATGATTTCCTCCTCTGTAAAAACGTTGGCTAGTTTGAAAAACCTCAAGATGAACTGTGCTATAGTGACTTTTTCCTGTTCGTATTTTTGGGTCCCTTTCCTTTCCTCGCAATGGGACTGAAGTGTGTCTAGCTTTTTCCACACTTCTGGCAGGAATTGCTTTTGGTACAGGCACCTCAACACTGTTATGCATTGGTATATCGGATGGACCACACCGAAATTTTTCACAGAAACCTGCGGTAATAAACGAATGTCTTTAAACCAGAATAACATATCTTGTTTAACGTAATATAGTTAGACAAGAAAAAGTAGCAAGTGACCATCTTTCAATCAAGTCTCTACTATCTTTATTCAATGTTTAAATAAGGGTAACATTTATTTACATTTACAAGCAGTTTGTTCTTTGCGCAATAAGCATATAAGCAAGACAAGTGCTTTTGAAAATTGGTACAATCATATCTAAATTAGAAAATTCACATTAAATATTTAGACCAGGCATAAAGAAAATATTTAGAGTGTGGAAAGGAACGCTGATTATCGTGTATAAATAATGAAAACAAAGTTAGACCAAGGTGTGAACCTATGGTATATCTGTAACAGCTACAGAGGAAGGCAAACAATTATTAACAAAACGGCTGCTTTCAGCGACAAATTTTAAGAGTACCTTTTGTACATAGAATTGAATGGAAAATAGGTATGTTTAGTCAAAAATACACTGCGATACAAAATAGTTATGGTTATTTACATCCAGGTACAACACTCTATGTGGCGCCTTCTAACGTTAAATAAAAAACTAAGTAAATATTTGAGATTTTCATCATCAATAGTTCCAGTTTCCCGAATTTCGTCAAATGACATGTTATTGAACAAAAATATAATCAAAATACCAAAGAAATTTGTTTTTGGACGCTCTGTATTTGAAGAACCAAGCAGTTGCGGACCCATGTTCATATAAACTTTTTATCTTAAAATTAATCAAAGATTCATCCTTTAAAGTTTGTACAAGTATTTAATAAACACCCTCTATATTAAATATGACCATCTGTCGAAGTATCCCACTTATTGAATGTAAGACGGGGCAAGCTAATTTTTGCTGGAAGATCTGGGTGAAGTCCGGAACATTTTCAAAAATTGCAAAAATTTTTTAAAAATTTTAAAAAATACCTATTTTATCTGAGTTTTTTACTTATATCTTGGAACCTATGCATTTTGGAAGAATATTGAACAGGAAAAAAGTTTTAAAATTGAATTTTGCATAATATACTGCAAGTTAAAAATGTTTAAATTTATTACCGATGTTGCAAATAGCAATAATTGATGAAAAAAAGGAAAAATAATTAAGTTTTTGCATATTTTTTAAAATATTTTAATTGCTCCGAGGGCATTCTAATTTTAGTAACAAAAACTTTAGAGTATAATAAAACAACACACCAAATTTTATTAAAATCAGTTCGACAGTTTTCGCAAAATAATTTTTTGAAAAAAATTCTGAAAAATTTTTCACATAGAAAAGACGGCTCGACCTTTCAAATGGTTTTTGAAAAATTAAAATCGGTTGATTAGGACAGCCACACTAACATAAGTTAACACTTTTTTTTATTTTTAAACAATTAGATTACACTTATCAATTTGCAATTTATTTTTTTTCAAAAATTGTAATTTTGAAGTACTCGGAAAGACGCTCCTTTAAAAAAAAAGTTAAATTCCGTTTATTGGTTCTTGAGATATAAGCGGTTAAAGTTTATCGGCATTTACCGTTAATTTTAAACAATTTAGCAATAATCTTTGATCTAGTGGCTTCGTTTTTCCGAGTTCTAAGCTGAAAAAATATTTTCATATCCATAAGTTATCGGCAACATAGATAAATCATCGGAAAAGCTGTCGCTCGCAC
>NW_019421735.1:2853-4622 GCF_000390285.2 Anoplophora glabripennis
AATACCTGTTTTATTTAGTTTTTTACTTATATCTTGGAACCTATGCATTTTGGAAGAATATTGAAGAGGAAAAAAGTTTTAAAATTGAATTTTGCATAATATACTGCAAGTTAAAAATGTTTAAATTTATTACCGATGTTGCAAATAGCAATAATTGATGAAAAAAAGGAAAAATAATTAAGTTTTTTGCATGTTTTTAAAATATTTTAATTGCTCCGAGAGCATTCTAATTTTAGTAACAAAAACTTTAGAGTATAATAAAACAACACACCAAATTTTATTAAAATCAGTTCGATAGTTTTCGCAAAACAATTTTTTTAAAAAAATTCTGAAAAATTTTTCACATAGAAAAGACGGCTCGACCTTTCAAATGGTTTTTGAAAAATTAAAATCGGTTGATTAGGACAGCCACACTAACATAAGTTAACACTTTTTTTTATTTTTAAACAATTAGATTACACTTATCAATTTGCAATTTAGTTTTTTTCAAAAATTGTAATTTTGAAGTACTCGGAAAGACGCTCCTTTAAAAAAAAAGTTAAATTCCGTTTATTGGTTCTTGAGATATAAGCGGTTAAAGTTTATCGGCATTTACCGTTAATTTTAAACAATTTAGCAATAATCTTTGATCTAGTGGCTTCGTTTTTCCGAGTTCTAAGCTGAAAAAATATTTTCATATCCATAAGTTATCGGCAACATAGATAAATCATCGGAAAAGCTGTCACTCGCACGCGCGAAAGTGACTCAAAACACGAAAAGTGGGGAGGGGGCTTTCGCTCCGAGACTGAATTCGGAGGTTCAAAATGCGAAGGTACGAAAAAAATTGAATTATCTAATGGACCAATTTCGATCTATATTTTGTTATAAACAAAGTTTATTATTTATGCATTAAATATACTGTATATTTTACCCTTGCATTTATCCAATGAAAAAATTTGTTTACGTATATATTTCAATACACTGAATATAAATATATGTAGTTATAATTATTACAAGTATTTAATTATTTTTTGTTTAAAAAATGAAGATTTTTTTTTATTTGGAAATTTTTTGTTAAATACAGATAAAATTAAGAAAAAATAGTACTTTAAAATAATAAATTTTTAAAAAACACTAAATTGCAAATTGATAAATGTAATCTAATTGTTTAAAAATTAAAAAAAGAGTGTTAACTTTAAAAATTTACTGTGACTGTCCTAATCAACTGATTTCAATTTTTCAAAAACCATTTGAAAGTTTGAGCGGTCTTTTCTATGTGAAAAAATGTTCAAGTATTTTGATGCCTTATTCGAGGCATTTTAAAAATTCGAAATTTTTTTTTCAAAAATTTCGTATGTTGTTATTATATTCTAAAGTTTTTTTTTACCAAAATAAGAATGTCCTGGAGGCAATTAAAATATTTTAAAAAAATTATCCAAAAAACTTGAAAATTTTGCCATTTTTTAATAAATTATTGCTTTTTGTAACATCGGTTACAAACTTAAACATTTTTAACTTACAGTATTTTCAGTCAAATCGTTTACGAGGGAATCAATCTCTAAAAAAAAAAAGGTCTACAGCAGCCCAATGGACAAATTGATGTCTGAAAAAAACACGTCTTAACCCGGAGAAATGACATATTAACCCGGAGCCCGGAGATGTACCATCAAAACCCGGAGACCTGGCAAGCCTAGTTCCAAGATATAAGTAAAAAACTCAGATAAAATAGGAATTTTTAAAATTTTTAAAACATTTTTGCAATTTTGAAAATGTTCCGGACCTCGCCCAGA
>NW_019421736.1:0-4634 GCF_000390285.2 Anoplophora glabripennis
GAAGAAGAAGATAATTTCAAGAGCTGTAAGATCGTTTGCATATAAAACTTTTTAAGTCCTTCGTTTTTTTAAAGGGAAAGGATCGAAGGGCTCGAAACAGGTCGTTTTTTCACTAAAATGGATATTTCAAGCGGCGATATCTCCTTTATTTTTTATGCTGTAGGAACAATAAAAAAACAAAATATTTAAAAAAGCTACATTTTTGTTGTCTATAATTTTTTACGTATCTTTCATAGTTTCAGAGTTATTATATAAATAAGGCAATTTCTTTTTAATAATGAAAAATACGGATTCCGAAAAATCCACGTAATCAGCGCACAGTCTCAGCTACAGGCTCTCCCTACTTGTAATGAATTTTCAGAATCCTTTATTTAAAACAATTTTCTACAATTAAGTTAGAAATTATTCTACACCCTATGCATTTTTAATTACCGCATCGCCGATATTCCTTAGTACTTAATAATTATATAATAATTTATTCATGAATATTTTATTTCTCTATTATACGTAGTCGTTTATGTCTAGAAAATATACTCATATGTGTTATTAGCAAACTGTTAAATAAAAATTAATGAACTATTCATTGCAAATACATATATTGACGTAAAACCATAAAAAATGTAGTGTATGCAAAAGCTATTAAGAAAAAGTAATAAAAAAGTTAACGAAATTAAACATCCTGTAGTAATTTTTGAAAATAATTTCTGTAATAAACAGTCCGCTTTAAATTTTTCGTTTCATTGTGTACAATTATTATTAAACTGCTATCTCGAATGTGTAAAGTGCATTTGGTGTGCGTAATATCGGATTTTGTAAACACATCCGTTTCATTATAATTTTGTATGTTCACGTAACTCACTTATGATAGCTATTTGCTATTGCCAGTGTTTATTTTTTGCAACATAAAACTACGTTTTTATTACCAATATCATTGTTATTGCTTAAATAATTAGCAAACTGCTGACTATACCTCGAAATATTACTGCTCCCGCAATCGAAATTGTATACCTATAGCCAGCCGTTTTATTTTTGACGCGCAATTTTTTTAATAGGAATTTTCCGTGCCCGTATTTTTCCCTCTATAAAATTTAAGTGAGTCACTTTTGGTGCTACTTCAAGTTTATCGCGGAAAATGCTGTGGGTCAAACGCTTTAATATCAACATTTCATAACAATGTTTTGGCTTATGAACTACGTGCAAAAATCATGGCATAGTTTTTGTCTCTTATAGCGGAGAAATATTTTAATCACTTGATATGTTTTATCTTCCCCACTAAGGATGGACACTGGAAATTTCGAAGGCGGAAAGAAATACAAAGTTAGATAAATTACAAAAAAGTTGCGCAACGTTGCTTTAGTATTTGGTATTTTTTATTTTTGCCAAGTGACCCCCTCTTTCGGAGTTACAGCCCCCTGAAGTCCGCCCCTAAGAATAATCTTTTTTTTATATCCCAGAACCCTGTTGTACGAGAATCACTAAATTTGGTACACTGGGGTTTTATGNTCATAAAAAAGGAAATACCAACGATCCCTCAAATTATAGACCTATTTCTATTATACCAACATTTGCAAAAATTTTTGAAAACATTCTAAAATCGCAAATTATAAATTATATAGAAAATGAAAATCTATTCAATACTAACCAGTACGGTTTTAGAAATAAGCTCTCGACAACTTTAGCCATAGACAGACTGGTAACGGAGATCAATACTGGTTTTGAGCAAAAAGATTTTGTTTGTTCTCAGTTCCTAGATCTGACCAAAGCTTTTGACTGTGTATCTCACCCAATCCTGATAGATAAATTGTCATACTATGGTTTCACTGCTCACAGTGTTGGTATAATACATTCATATCTTAGTAATAGGAGACAATATGTTATGCATAACAATATATCATGAACCTGTCTAGGTATCAATGCAGGCGTACCACAAGGGTCCATTCTTGGTCCTGTTCTATTTCTGTTATATGTTAATGATCTACCCCTATCAGTGAATAACTCAGTTTTAACTATTCAGTTTGCTGATGATACCAATTTAACAAATCGTAGTCCTTTAATTGATGACTTATTAGAAGAGGCGCGTCAAGCGGAACTAATGATTCAGAGTTGGTTTCTCTCTAACAAACTTAAGTTAAATTCTAGTAAGACAGAAACTTTAATATTTACTCTAAGAGAGGCTAAAGATATTTTAAATCCTAAATCTGTGAAATTTTTAGGAGTTCATCTAGATTCTAAGTTAACATGGGACCGTCACACAGATTATATAGGTAAAAAAATATCAAAACATTTGTACCTCCTTCGCAGTTTGAGACATCAAGTGTCATCACAAATTTTGATAAAAGCCTATCATAGTCTCATTCATTCTTTATTATCTTATATTATATTAATTTGGGGACACTGCTTCTTCTGCTGATGTATTTGCTCTGCAGAGAAAAGCGATAAAAATTATAATAGCCAGTCTTAAATATAGAGACCACTGCAGGCAAAAGTTTATCGAATTAAAGATACTAACACTGCCTTGTGTATATATTCTGCATTGCTTACTTCATATAAAAAACAATATTGGAAGTTATACTATGAGGAATGAAATTCATGCACACCATACAAGAAATAATACGATCTTACAAGTGGGTTTTTCGAGACTTGCAAAAACTAGAAATGGTTCTTGTTATTGGGGAATAAAATTCTATAACGCTCTACCTAAAGAAATTAAGGATCTGAATTTTTCGAGTTTTAAGTATAAGTTAAAGATTTATCTGTTGCTAAATGCATTTTATAGTCCCCAGGAAATTTTAAATAGCAATTTGCTAGCAATGATGTCTTAGAATTTTGTTTCTTGTCTTAGTTTTATCTTTGTTTTAACTGAATATGTTTGTCTATTATTTTATTTCTATCTTGTTTTTCATATTATCTACTACAAAATATTTTAGTGTTATATTTCTGTGGGTACTGTTCTTTTTTGACTTGCAAATACTTTGTATACTTGGGCACCAATAAACTAAACTAAACTAAACTAAATAGTAGAAACCTATAGATCTTTTTCTGTAATGTAAATTAACATCCTGCATTGACTGATACAAGTAAAATTTATCTAAACCTTCTACATTTTGGTTGACTGATGACTGTCAAATTTTTTTATATTTCGATTTGAACAAAAACACATTTTTCATATCCAATCTGAAAAAACACAAGTTTTATCAAAAAAATGATCATAAGCAAAAATGAAGGTAATTAAATAGCAAAGAGATTACTTTTTTATTTTTGTAGATGGTATAGAATCCGAGTTATGACTCAGAAGTGGAAGTCAATTTCGAAGATAGCTATAATCGAAACGTTCAACGTTCTGTAGCGGAAGAATTAAAGGTTTTTCGAAGAAAACTTATACAATACCTATTAAAGTTCTTGAAAAGACCTTTAAATTGAGTGGTGGTAGAAGTCGTTAGCATGAAAACTAATGAACTTACAATCAAAATAAAATGATTGTCTGATTTTTGAGAAAAAAATATCGGTATTAAAATTAATGACTTGACGGAAAAAAAGAATTAAACGTATTCCTTCTGCAATTTACTCTATTTATGTATTAACAGTAGATTCTGGGAATATAAGCGATTTTAGAAGCCTAAATTTAAAAAAAAATTCATTTACTTTTGGATAAAATTTTTAAATTTTTTAAAAAATCGCCCTTTTTTCAAAATATTTCAAAAACTAACAATGTTATAAAAAAAATGATAGAATAAGAAATTGTAGGTTTTTTCTTACTGGACAATTTGCTTTTTTTTAATTTTTATAGAATAACTTTTGACTGAGTTATGACCGTTAGAAGGTCAAAACTAAGCTCCAAGACTGCCTTTCCTAAGCCCTTTCACCTTACAAATCTAAAAAAACGAAGGTCTCGAAAAACCTGCAAATCACAGAACTTAAAGTGCTTTAAATTCCCTTCAAAATGGTTTTTTGAGTAAATTTATAACTTTAAAATTACAAAAGTTATGGTAAAAAAATTTAAATTTTCGGAGCGGGTAAATTACCATCATATTTGTGTATTTTGGAGCACTTGTGAACTGATTTGAGCAAGTATTTTAATAATATTTATAATATTTGATATTAATGTAATAAAAAAATATAAAGAATAATCAATAAAATTAATTATATCGTCATACTCGCATATAATTTTTTCAATAATATTTTTTTATTTTATTATAAGGGATGGTTTTTAAGGGTTGCAACTTTGTAATGAGTTGAATGCCGAAAGAATATTTTAAACTGTTAAAAACTCTTTTTCTATTTTTTTGGCCATGGAAGGATAGTTTTTAAGGATTTTTAAGGCTTGAAAAGTAATTAAATTTCAGAAATTATATTAAAAAACATGAAAGGAACTTTTTCCAACATATTTGAATATGAATTGAATCTTTAAAATACGTAAATCTACGATTTTCGCATTTTTTTCGTACAAGGGTAGTTTTCACCCCCAAATAAAAAAAGCACACATCTAGACAATATAACTTTTGAAGTGGAGGGTCAGATGAGCTTGTATGCAAATTTTCGGGAAAATCCATGCTATCCGAAAAAATTGGGAGCTTTTACCTTCAGTGACTGGACTATTAAATCTAAAATGATATTCGTTCTATCTCTCCATACTA
>NW_019421737.1:0-4622 GCF_000390285.2 Anoplophora glabripennis
TTCACACAATATCATTCATAATAATTTTTAATATCTTTAAATTGGAGAGAGATTAAAGGGGGAAAGGTTCCCCTAGCAATGAAAATTTGTATGTTCAGGCTCGTTTCTTTAGTTTTATACTCCCACAAGTTTTCGAAGATGCATGGATAGTTTTTATTGGAATGCACGACATTAAGAAAAGCATTCAGAATTAGGTTAAAAGATAGGAATGACGTTGGACTATTTGATGATTTGCGGCAAGAGATAAAGCGGCAAAATATCTACTACCTACCCCTGTTTTTTCAGGAAATTGTTCTAAACAACTTAATATTATTCTTGGGGGTTAGATGTCATAGAGTTAGTATAACGATTTGTTTTGTAATGCACATAAAACGATTCAAATTTGTTATACACCACGTTTGTAGATTAGTTGCGAATAAAGTTCACTAGCGAATTATTTTGTGAACAAAAATGACCAGTGGGAGGCCAACAAGATGTATTAATAATATAACCCATCGTTGCTGTATCTTTTGGATATTTATACGAAAACAAAAAACTGTGTTTTACACTTGAACAAAAGTTATGTGAATCAAATGAAATGATGTTAAGGGAGAACAATAAGAGAAGAAAGATGAAATATTATGAATTAAGCTAGGTAGTCCTTAGGTCCAGTACACTTAATTTATTTGGTCGGTCGGTGGTCCAGCGGTTCGAAGTGTCAATACTTGAATCGATTATGCTACTGTCGCGGGTTCGATCCCCGCGGCCGTAAGACCGTAGATCAGCTATATTCGTAGAAAGGAATTAGGCACCCTCTGAGGGTATGGGTAGGGTGGAAGAACGTTGACTTGGGTCAATGTGCGAGATTGATATCAGTCGGTGTTTGAACATCTACTTAATTAATGAGGTTTTCCAGGTTTCCCTCATTCTTGCACTGAATGGTAGTTGGGCGTAAGTCGTTAGTGGGTGTACATATGGCCTACTAAATAATAATATGTCGTCCACTCTCCCGCACAAATCTCCGACTTCTGAGCTAATCCTTGCGATTAGAGTGAAGGGATATCAGGAATACAGGGTGATTCACTACTTATCCAAAAAAAATTTGGGAATAGATGCGTCACGAAAAAGGGAGGCAATAACGTAAAAAAAATTTTGTAAAATCTTTATAGTTTCCGAGAACAAAATTATTAAAGTAGTATTTTCAACACTTACATCGCTTTCTCTACACGTGGCCCCAGGCGATTCCGAATACTGAAATCCAATTTTAGTGTGCGGAATCCGTTTTTGCGATAATGTTTACATTAGTTTTTCACGTATCAAAAATGGCTTACGTGTATAGCAACTCGAAGTTGATGGATATTGTTTTAATTTATGGTGAAGCAAAACAACATTTGTGTTATGGTGAAATATTTGTATTATGGTGAAGCAAGACAACATTTGTGTTCGCTCGTAGAAGCTAGGTAAGACGGGCCCAACTGTGTCTACACGTCGGTGGAAAAAAATTTGTACAATTGTTCATCAGGTGTGTCACATTATTTTATTAATTAATAATAACAATAGCGGCAAAAGCTGTTGAATTTACTGGTATAAAATAGGTGTAAATTTATATTTATTTCCCTTTTTTGTCAGTTCATTTTTTATGACACTTTGCCGCCGTGCCGCTCGCCCACTGCATATTTTGCCTTGCGCAGGGTCAGGTTACACAGTGGACCAGTTTCTACTGCCGTGCAGAAGTGCATTTTTTAATCATTTTTGAACTACCCATTTTGATTTTTTTTTAACAAAATTGTATCTGAAAGCCCCCTAAATATTAAAAAAAAATGTATTTTGGATAAGTTATGAATCACCCTGTATATACAAGGTGACCCATTGTAAACACTCGCGTTCAACAGTTGTTTATGGACCGATTTGAACCGGTTTTTTTTAAAGATAGATCTCCAAAAGCTCTATATTGATGCAAAATTTGAAGACGAAATTTTGATTTTCAAGGCCTACAACGAATTTTTTTTACGTAAAAAAAAGCAAAATTTTGTTAGCGATTTTTTTATAAATAATCTGACTACACCACTGGATTTAGGAACCCCTCAAATCCATTTGTACCAATTTTTGCGAAAAAAAGTTTGCCCCTAAAAAAGTTATGACAATATCGGTATCACCAGTGTTTGCCGTTGTCGGTGAACCTATTCTTTTATAAAAACCGAATAGAACCCAAAGGGAAACAAAATTAAATAACAAACACTGGTATGATAATTATTAATAAGAACCATAAAAACCAGTATACATAAAATAAACAACAAGTTCGTCAAATTATTATTATTTCGTGGTTATTATGCCAAAACTTACAAATATTACCTTCTTAGACAAAAATAATTACATTTATAATTTTTTTATTCAAAAAGCCACTGGATTCTACAACCATAATCCAATTCTTTGTGAAGAATTTTCTGAAAAAAATATTACGAGATATCCAGAAAATAACGTTGCTTAAAAATAATATGAACAAAATTTGGTAGGCTGTGAAATATAGAAGTTTAGACAACAAATGTCAAACTTCACAAGTAGTGGCACATTGTAATATTATGAGAAAATTGAAATAGTACGCCTTTCTGGAGAAAATGATCGGACGGCAAGAGAGGTGTGTATAATTTTTAACAGACATCCAGATAGACCTAATATTACGCATAGCACAGTTTTTAAAATAAACAATACTTTTATGGAATATGGTGCTGTATCAAAATGCATTTTAAAAAGGGACAATCAACAGAGAAGACGTATTCACGAGCAGGAAATTTTAAATTATTTTACAAACAATCCTCAGAATAGCTTCAGGATTGCTAGTTTAGATTTAAATTTACCTAGAGAAAGTATCCGACGCTGCCCAAAAAAAATAACATAAAACCCTATAAACCTAAGTTTCTTCACACTCTGGAACCAGGCGATAATGAGAAACGAATGGAGTATTGTCTCTGGGCACAGGGACAATATCTCAATTAATAATTTTTTTTTAAATATATTATTCAGCGATGAGGCCACATTCACGACGAATGGAATTGTATCATCACAGAACTCGCGGTGTTGGGTTTCAGAAAATCCAGAGTGGATAATTAATTGCCGAAGACAATATAGTCAGAAAGTTAACGTTTGGTGATAAATCAATTTTTTTTAATTTTATCAGGAACAGTCAATGACTAGTATATTTTTCTAGATATGTTTTTTGTAATATCAATACTTCTTTTAAGGATGTTCAGATTTAGGCAATCGGCTTTTGATAAAAAGAGTAAAGACAAGGAAAAATCTAGAAANAGTTTAGATTTAAATTTACCTAGAGAAAGTATCCGACGCTGCCCAAAAAAAATAACATAAAACCCTATAAACCTAAGTTTCTTCACACTCTGGAATCAGGCGATAATGAGAAACGAATGGAGTTTTGTCTCTGGGCACAGGGACAATATCTCAATTACCGGTTTTTGTTTTTAAATATCTTATTCAGCGATGAGGCCACATTCACGACGCCAGAGTGGATAATTAATTGCCGAAGACAATATAGTCAGAAAGTTAACGTTTGGTGTGGGATACTTAAAGAGAGAGTCATTGGTCCGTTCTTCTTTGAAGGGAACATGAATGGCGAACAATTTCCTTCAAAACGAATTTTTTAATACAGTCGATAATCTTCCATTACAAGAAACAGTAAATCTACATTTTCAGTTGGATGGATGTCCAATACACAATGCAGGGAGTGGCTTAACGAGAATTTCCCCAATCATTGGATAGGTCGAAACAGTCCATTAATTCATTGGCCACCCCGATCTCCGGACCTTACCCCACTTGATTTTTTTCTGTGGGGCTTTATTAAGTCCAAAGTTTATAAGACACGGCCAAATAACCATGAGGTATTGTGCACTAGAATACGGGAAGCGTGTGAGCAGATTAACGCGCATCAATAATTACGAAATGCTGTAAAAAATATAAAAAAACGTTATGAAACATGTATAGAATTAAACGGAGGATTAGTGGAAGCTACAAAAATTTAAATTTAATGACGTGATTAGTGTAAATCAATTTGACAGGCTCCTTTTTCATTTTTAAAAATGTAATTTTTTAATCATTACTTTTTTATCAATTGTTGTTTATATTAGAGTAATTGTTGTTAATTTTGTGTATACTGGTTTTTATGATTCTTATAAATAATCATTAAACCAGTGTTTGTTATTTAATTTTGTTTCCCTTTGGGTTCTATTGGGTTTTTATAAAAGAATAGGTTCACCGACAACGGCAAACACTTTTGATGCCGATATTATCATAACTTATTTAGGGGCAAACAAATTCGTAGTAGGCCTTGAAAATCAAAATTTCTTCTTCAAATTTTGCCTCAAGATAGAGCTTTTCGAGATCTATCTTTAAAAAATCCCGGTTCAAATCGGTCCATAAACAACTTTTGTGCGCGAGTGTTTCCATTCTTAATGGGTCACATTGTAGAACCTCTGTTTATAACAATTGTTTTACAATTTCATTTTGACGTTGATAAATCATTTTTTTTTAATTTTATCGGGAACAGTCAATGACTAGTATATTTTTCTAGATATGTTTTTTGTAATATCAATACTTCTTTTAGGGATGTTCAGATTTAGGCAACCTGCTTTTGA
>NW_019421738.1:0-4618 GCF_000390285.2 Anoplophora glabripennis
AACCCTCAACTTGTCATAGGTTTTATAAAATTTTAACAATAAATGCGATAGTTATAAACAAATTAAAAAATGGGCACATTTCTTGTTTTTTTTTTTGCAATAACTTTTTTGTTTATTAACCGATTTCAATTTAACAAGTCTCATTTTGTAGATAATTTTATTCCCTACAAGTGGTCTGGGAGTCACTTTTCGCTAAAATTGATGGTTTTCCCTGCAAAGTGGTAAAACTGTTTTCCTCACTTGTTTAAATAGAAAAGTTAACTATTAAAATTTTTTGACTCACGCGATGAGAGATGTCTTCTATTATGTTCCTTTAGACAATTTCACAATAATCTCGCGGATAGCAATTTTTTTGAGTAAAAATTTAATTTGCCTGGTATAGTGTATATAGAGGGAGCAGATAAACAATATTTGTTTTAAAAGAATCGGACTTATTTACGTTTACGGCGTCCGGATTACGCCTCTCCGAAGATCATATTAAATATATCAGGAGTCCGAGTCGATTGCCGCGAGGCTGCGGATGGTTATTCTCGTTGCGTGATTCTCAGATCTTATTGTATTAGGAACGTCGGCGGGAGCAATATAGAAATTTCATTTCCTCCTTGGAAGTGGAAGACCGTAAATGGAACGGAACAGATTCGCGATTGTTTTCCTCAACTTTTCCGTGAAAAGGCCCCGCAACGGAAAATCCGCCTCGCCTGGATTAAAATTGAAGGAAATAATGCCTGGTGGCCCAGTAAACAAGAATTGTTTGAGGAACTAATTATAACTCATGTCAAATATTTTATATCCCACTTCTGATCTCTTAGGAATTGNAAAATGGGCACTTTTCTTGTTTTTTTGCAATAACTTTTTTGTTTATTAACCGATTTTAATATAACAAGTCTCATTTTGTAGATAATTTTATTCCCTACAAGTGGTCTGGGAGTCACTTTTCGCTAAAGTTGATGGTTTTCCCTGTAAAGTGAAAAAACTGTTTTCCTCACTTATTTGTTTAAATAGAAAAGTTAACTATTAAAATTTTTTGACTCACGCGATGAGAGATGTCTTCTATTATGTTCCTTTAGACAATTTTACAATAATCTCGCGGATAGGAATTTTTTTGAGTAAAAATTTTATTTTGGAGGAAACTAATCTCTTCCATTATGTTTAAACACTTCCAACGTTAGGACTATACGTTTCCACCTTAGCGAGGTACTTCGACCCTTCAAAAACGAAACACCCTATATGTCTTAAAGTCTTTCCACTTCTCGTTACTGACAAGAAGCACAATTTCTGCGTCGGTGGTGTCGGTTCGGACTTATTTACGTTTACGGCGGCCGGATTACGCCTCTCCGAAGATCATATTAAATATATCAGGAGCCCAAGTCGACTGCCGCGAGGCTGCGGATGGTTATTCTCGTTGCGTGATTCTCAGATCTTATTGTATTAGGAACGTCGGCGGGAGCAATATAGAAATTTCATTTCCTCCTTGGAAGTGGAAGACCGTAAATGGAACGGAACAGATTCGCGATTGTTTTCCTCAACTTTTCCGTGAAAAGGCCCCGCAACGGAAAATCCGCCTCGCCTGGATTAAAATTGAAGGAAATAATGCCCGGTGGCCCAGTAAACAAGAATTGTTTGAGGAACTAATTATAACTCATGTCAAATATTTTATATCCCACTTCTGATCTCTTAGGAATTGTTCTTTTTATTTCCCATCGGTTCTGTCTGTTCACTTTGTATCAATGTAAACGCACGTTTTCTATTCCAGCCTGAAAACCTTCTTCTGGCTAGCAAACAGAAGGGAGCGGCGGTAAAACTGGCGGACTTCGGTCTGGCCATCGAGGTGCAGGGCGAGCAGCAGGCGTGGTTCGGGTTCGCGGGCACGCCCGGCTACCTCTCCCCCGAGGTGTTGAAGAAGGAGCCCTACGGCAAGCCGGTGGACATCTGGGCATGCGGCGTCATCCTCTACATCCTGTTGGTGGGCTACCCGCCCTTCTGGGATGAGGACCAGCACCGGCTGTACGCGCAGATCAAGGCGGGAGCTTACGACGTGAGTATCATCAAAAGACATCCAGAACTGCGACAGAACATCGTAACGTAACTTCGTCGCGTAACAATTTACCATCCACGATGGGGGATGATCCTTACATCGACTCGTGTCGCTTCGGGGAATGTTCCGAATGTTCTGCCCTTCGGTAATGAGTTATTTCCTGCGTCATAGAAGCGCAACATTGGAACGGGGTGATGTTGCGATGTTACGTTACTGTTACGAGACCATGTTACGCAACGGTGTTGCGTTACGACGTTCTGTTGCATGCTGTTACAATTTTTTTCTATGAAGTTTAATACTGTCGCCGTATTTTAAATTTTTCTCGAAGTTGTTAAATTTTTTTGTCAAATATAATACCAGGATCTTAAAAATATTACAGCCGTTAAGTCAAGTTTCTGTTAATATCTCGTTTCGGTCGTGATGTTGATCGATTTTTTGTGCGTGTCTACCTGACATAATTTATGGAAATATGCACCGCCGTTTGTACTGCGACAATCAACTGCAGTGACAACTGTTACAAAGCATTTTGCATAATCCGATACGGCGCGGTAAATTACAGAAGTTGGTGCCGTTTGAAGAAATGCCTATTATTAAAAAGCAACTAAGTAACACACTAACGAATCTACTTTTTTCTCTCGCAGAATAAAAAGTAAGGTGTATTGTAATGTTTTTATTTTTCACGAGGAGTATGGGGTTAATTTGGACCGTAGGAAATGAATGTGTTGTTCTAAAGAGAAATAATATGACGTGTAGTCCAGAGAACGCAAAGAAAAATAGGGTAAAACCTCCGAATATTTTCGGATAGATCCGATTTGTATGAAAATTTGGAATTGAGCTTATTTCAGCCTGTACATGAAAAGTTATATATTCTTGATATGCGCTTCTATTTTTAGGGGATGAAAACCACCCTTTGTGCTAAAAAATTGAATAAATGTAAAAATAGGTGTTATATAGATTAAAATCATATCTTAATATATAGAATAAATATTGTTTTATATTGTGGGTTATAATTTACGTTATTTTGATAAAGTTTCAACCCTTAAAAAACTACCCCTAATAACAAAATATTAAAAGCCTTTTTAATAGTTTGAAATGATTTGATAGTACAAACAGGATAAATTACATTCTTTTACCTATTTATAATACAATTTATAATTTATCCCATTGTTTTAACCCATACTCCCCCTCGCCCCCCCCCCATGACAAATTAAAATATAAAAAATGGCTTTAAAATTATTTTAAATTAATTTTTTTCCGTCAAAACTTTCTTTCTCGCGATTTACTTTATGCAATATTCAAAATAATTATGTCTCAATATTTTTTTAAACTGAAAATCATAATTTCAAATTTTCAAACATTGATATGCTCCGAAAATTGAAGCAGTAAGGTACCGTTGGTTTTTTTAACGATAACTTCCTTAATTTTAAAGCTATTAAGACGATCCAAAAATGATTTTAAGGAAAATTTTGACAGCTAAAAGTACTATAAAATTGAATATTTTTTAACGCGTTATTTTTGAGATTTTTGAGGTTAAAGGGTTTGAAAAGCATGACCTTCGCCCTCAACTGCAAACTTCTAGAAGCGACATCTCTGTTAATTTGTATACTACACAAATAAAAAAAAAACAAAATATTCTGTGAAAAAAAACTAAACTTTTGAACTTCTGAATATTTTTCATTTCTTTTTGATTTTTAGTTATTTTAAAAAATGTTATTTTTTTGGAATTAAAAAAATTTTTTCAATCGAAACGTAATATTTTCAAAAATATACGTTCTAAACCGCTTAAACTTATATAATATATTGTTAGCACATGTAAATTGCAGAAGGATTACCTTTAATTTTAAATCTCGTGAAAAATTCATTAGTTTTAGTACTGATTTTTTTTTCCGAAAAAGCGATTTAACAGTTTTATTGTGATCGTAACTCTGTTAATTTTTATGGTAATGACGTAAAGTCAAGTTCATTTTAAAGATTTTTAAAATACTTTAAAAAATGTTCTATGCATTTTTCTTGGAAAATATATTTTTTTTAGTTATTTTACGTTAAACGCTTCCAATTTAGTTTCTTGCGGACATGAATTATCTTCAACCAGCCGTATCTCAGCAACTATTGCACCTGCATAAATGAAAAAAAAACTCAATCTTTTTCTTTTTCTTCATTTTCTTCGTTATATTTTTTTTCAGAGAATGTCTATTTTCCAGATTTTTCGAGAAAAACTACTGAAAAACGTCTTTTTAATAAAAAATGTACATTTTCAATCACCAATAACTCCATGAGATACCTAGTTTTTGCTTAAAATTGATTGCTTTATCGATTCCTGGGGTTATTTTCAATATTTTATTTTTCACCCCCCAGAAGGAGTGGCTTCCACCCCCTGGACAAAAGCGCTCATCGGCACTATATAACTTTTGTTTCTTGAGCTATTTTCTACTTACAGTCCATGTTTCTAGAATACAGGCGAAAAAAATATTGATTAAACCACCACAAACAACAATAGGTACAGTGCGCGAAATAAAAGGAAATTAGGCGGAGTCGAGCGTCGCCTGAAACTTTTTGAACATCTAAACTATACTCAAGTGACTC
>NW_019421739.1:0-20365 GCF_000390285.2 Anoplophora glabripennis
CCGGTGGCAGCCTGGAGTGACCTTGAAGTGGCTATGAATCCCCACTGCTATACTACTAATAATACCGACATTGTTGATGGTTTGTCTATGAATTATTATTTTTACATAGCAAAATGAAGTTGCAAATAATACAGAACAAGTGACGAATATGCTTGTTTTGCCCCTGTTGCTAAATATGTTTTCAATGTTTTACCGCAAAAATCTAGAATTATTTTTCAAATTATTTTACATACAGTAACGAATTTAATTGTTTTCAATATACATATTTGAATGGATTACAATAAATTATAATTAGTTTGTAAACTTCCGTGGTGGTGTTCCAGTCCAGTAATGCCCACGCAGTCACTGAACAACTTTGCCACAGTTCTGTGTCGATCCCTATACCAGTGTAACATACCAAACTGATCACTTCCGTAAAAAGATTACTCCAGGTTCTTCTAGGACGTATTACTCTCAAACATGGCACTAAATCTAAGTTAAATTGCTTTTGCGTGTCATTGCTAGCAAAACTATTACGACACCTTCATGAACAGTGGAATTCAACCTAAAGCGCATTAAATATATTTGAAACATACCAACATCAATGTAATTACATTTATCTCTAATATTAGTTATGTATATTTGTCATTTTTTGATTCCTCTTTATTTTCTGATAAAATTTAATATTGTATTATATATTTGCTTCGACAGTTTGCATAATATTTGTACGTATTTACTGACTCTCCATAGGAGATAAATCAAGGCAAACTTATTAAGCAATCCTTCAAATTCTCGTAAAAATATTGTATTATAAAAGAGGTTCAATCTGTTCTAGATAAAAGACAATGCCTTATGTTATCCACTACACTGTACCTGAATTATAAGTAAACTTTAAAAATTTAATAAAATATAAATAGTAGTGGTAAACTAATTTATAAAAAACAAAAGGCACTTAATTAAAGATTAAAATAAGATTTACAGTCAACGGCTTAGCCAATTTCCTTCATCGATATCTCGAGCTCCCGTCGCGTGGGGTTTTCCTAGTGAAGGTGTCTTCTCCTTGAAAGGCAGCGTGCCTAATTATTTCTCCATAATATAACCAGGCATAAAACGAGGAAAAAATCCAAACGTATGGGGCTCCTGGAAAAATTCACACAAGGTGTGACTTCGTAATCCAACAAAAAACCCTCAGGTACGAATTTCCCTATGCACCGAGATGGTTTTGCTCATTTTCATTTAACTGCATCCCATATAATCGTTTCGGACAAGAAGACTAATCAACCAAACACATCAAGTTCCAAAAATACATCTTTCTAATGCTAAATTGATGAAAATCCATTATTATTTAACATATATCCATAATTTAACCAATCGTTATTTACCAATTATTTAAAACAATTTAGCTTAAAATATGTTATATTCCAAACAGAAAGATAAAAAGATATATGAAGAATGTGAATGACATTGTACAGGGTCTCAAACTCGATAGTATGGGCCTACTATGAGGATACAAAAAATTTAAATAAAAATTGGGACAAATGGTGTTAAATGGGATGAGGTAAGCTCCATTTTCAATAGAAAGTATTATCTTTGCGTTTTGACAAAAACGACTAATGACGTCATCAATTATATTTTTTCCAGAGACATACCTTTTGTTTTCCTGTTAAAAAGTTATCTTTTTTCTAATAAACTTTTATTAGAGAAATTTTTCTGTATTACTTCTCGTTTAAAAGTTATAAGCAATATCGTACTAGACAGTCTCAAAATAAATACCACCTAAAAATGGCATTAGCGGTGGAAGGATCAAGTGGTTGTTGGAAAATAATTGAATGTTCTCTGTTTAAAGAAAAGCATGTTACAAAATACTTGTCATTACTCAATACGAATGTCAAACGTATGACTTTTGTGCTTACAAAATGTTTTCTCATTCAGAAAAATTTGATATGTTGCTAACTTCCGGCGAGACAAAAAAATTCAAGAAGAGCTGTAGAGTTATACCGAAAAAGGTATCCAGAGCGCCTCATTCCTGATCCTTGAACTTTTACAAGATTGGAAGCGTCCTTGCGACGAAATGAAGATGCATTTTCTGTTTGGAAAAATTAAATAATTGATCGAAGGTTAAGAAACAATGTTAATACAGCTAGGCTCTTACAGTACATATTTTGAAAAAAATCCACGAAATTCTATAAGGTAGGCTAGCCGGGAATTGAATTTGGATAAATCAGCCGTTCAACGAATTTTAAAGACTAATGAATATCATGACTACAAAATTCACAATTTAGGGTATTTGGCTGAGCGTCACATTGAAAACAGACTTAATTTTATAGCTCAAATTGTAGTAAATGTATGTAGAAACTGTTGCACGTTATTTGGATGGACTAAAGTCGGTTTGTCAGTTATGATCTGCCAAACAGGCGCGACGAACACTACTGGTCCATTGAAAAGCCCCACATTGTAAATCCAGTCCAAAACCAAGGCCACTTTGGACTAAATGTTATGGTGCGGCACCATCGGTAGGCATTTAATTGGACATTATTTTTATGAACATATATTGAGTTACCCAAATTTCCTACAAGAAGAAATTTTTACACATTTGGAGAATGTGCCTTTGCAGCTAAGGAGAAACCTATGATTTCAGCACGACGGGGCTCCATCCCACAAGGCCAGGATTGTGCAGCAATATTTAGATTTCCCGGAAATATGAATTGGGCTTAATGGACCTCTTCAGTGGCCCGGAAAGACACCAGATTTAACACCCCTCTATTTTTTTATTGATGGTTTTAAAAAATAAGGTTTACGAAACACTTTCAGGAGATATTAATCATTTGAAAGAAAAAAATCATTAACGCTTCTAATGAGTTAAACGGCGAATATCCAGGTTGTAAAGTTAGCTAGAGGCGAAGATATAGCTAATGAATATTATAAATTTAATAAAAAAAATAAATCTTTTGGAAATTTAAAAGATTTTCAGATAAATCATGTAATGACTATGATGAATATTTAAAGGAAACCCTGTATCCTTTGTATAAAATGTAAATTTGCAAAAGATACGCCCTGTATCAAAAATCTCAATTCAAAACAATTGAGTAGTAGTTCATTGCATGATAACATTAAAGTACAACTTGTAAGGTTTAAACGTTGTTACATAAACGTAAATTTTAATACCTTTACCAAGTTGAAATATATGTCCATATCTTAAAATCGAACCATTATAAGTTTTCGACCCCTGGGGAAGATTTGATATATACAAAAGAAAGCAATATTTCACAGGTAGGCCTGTAACTCTAGACGTGTACCTTTATGTATAGAAAAAAGGTGTTTTCCCTATGTATGAGGCGTTTGCCTTTGTTGGATATTCAACGTTATTGCAGAAGGTGATTGTAATAGGCATTTTCCGCGAAAAACTGCGGAATAGGGTATTGTTGAATTGCGGAAGAGAAAAATAGGGTGATTATTATAAGAAACTTGTGATTTATATTCTCGTTATTTACAGTAACTCCTAAGACACAAATTATTGAATTATAATAGTCAATATAATTGAAACTGAATAGAGAAAACGTCATTTTAGCCTAAAAATTTCCTATGATATGGGTCCTTAAACTACCTAATAAATAAAAAAACTCGTCCGCCACTGTACGGAAAAAACTATTCCTCCGGGATTCAATAGCATGTTTTAACTCATTTTGAAGTTACCTAAAGATATGTTTTTGTCAATTGAAATTTCATATTTTAGAATCACCCTATATTCCAGTAACTTTCTCTAAAATTTTTTGTCATTCGTATACGACTTATCATCTGAGTTCGGGGTTTTCGTCGGCTAGTCAGAGGCGTGTTCGTTGTAAACAAATAAATAAACAGGTAGGTATAAATAAAAATAAATAAGTTTGCGTATTTTATCAGCGAAAGGTCGTTTTTTAGCCTTTGGCTCGTTCAGCATTAGAATATACACGTTAACACGAAGCAAACGCGAAACAAATAACTGCCGTTATTATCGGTTTCGTATGGTGTGCTGTAGCGAAAGGCCGACATGAAGTTCAAGTCCGAGTCCCGAACTCTAGTTATCATAATACAATTCATACTAATATTTACTTTTTTCAGTACATTTTGGTTATATAGAAGTTCGTGTGATTTATTTTAATTGAGGTTATTGCTTATTAGTAAACAATACCCCAATACTGGGTACGTTTTTTTTATTTAAGTATAATTGAAAAGATGTTCTATAGTAGATTTACATACAGAATAGTCGATCAATAAAAACAATTGTAAATATATAATGAAGGCAACCTCTCTTAATAAATTATTCAGAAAATCGACTATATCTGACATCTTTCGTTAATGTTCCGTTTTTATGTGTAAACAACTGCTCGTTGTTTCGGAATTCGACGAAACAAAGCTAATTAATTAATATTTCATAAAGTGGCTCCGGCGAAATGGGGAAGAAACACAGAGCTGCACATATTCGCGATACTTTAATTAATGGAAACAAATCTTGTAAATGATATCACAAACGTAATGCACGCTACATATAAACGCACTGCTACAACAGGCTTTCAGGCATAATTTATAGGTTGTTAGGTATATGAAAATACTGTGTCGGGTGGCTATGAATTGCAAAAAATACATTGCTCTTAGGAAAATATTAAGTAAGTATGTGTTAAGAAAGAAATTGCATTGCGCAATTCAAATTGTGACTGTAACTCACAATTTTATTATATGTTAAAAAAAACCGGGTATTTACTCCATTAGTGAAATATTATTCTAAACATTGAACTAAAAATTCTTATCAAACAGCTCTTAATCTTAATTCTAGGTACTCTCTGTTTGATTTTAAAATTTTCCCTATTCATTTAACACGTAAACCCACGTTTTTTTTATTATCTATATATCTTAGCTGCATTTCACGTTATTTTATTGTCCATAGGCAATAATTATAAGGGAATCTTTGTTCTTTGAAAGTGCCCATAATAGGATCTATACGACTTGAATGGATTTACTTCAAAAAAATCTTGAAGTTAATTTTTATCGATTTATGCATTTTTTCATAAATGACTAGACTTACGTGAATGACATATTTTATAGGAAATTAAGTTTGCTATAAAAAGGTAAATTGTTAAGTAACTGGTTGTTGTACTTATATTATTTTATAATGATAAAATGGCTGACAAAATAGTATAATTTTTAACATGTTAACGCTGCGAAATAAAATGTAAAAATAAAAAAATAATAATATAAATATTGTTTATATTATAAATACAATAAAAGCGAGCATAGTGCCAAATGTGTTCAAGTAATAATTCTTTCGAAGCAGCGTTTAAGTGTCGTTACAAAAACCGACCATTTTGTCAATTAGATGCAATTCGAACTGATACAAATGAATTTGAACCAAGTGTAGTGTAATCTAATGCGCACAGCACCGGAAGCAAATTGTAACTTAATTAAACTGCGGAAGAAATAACATTTGAGTACACTTAATTAAAGTTATACTTTAGTTGTTAAAAAACTCTTTAAGTAATTCTAAGACAAATAAGAGCTGGCAGAAAGTAAGAAATAGCTTCTTGCCTGTTTGTATGTACTTGTTCATGCGACATTTAAAAGACATAGCAGAGGGAATTTAAAAGAATTAGTTATATAACAGCAATTTTGATTTATGGTAATATCATAAGTAGAGCTGTCATTGCAGGATTGTTTGCATAAAATAAAGTGAACAATGATTATAAGATTTATGTCATTGTATCATTGTGAAACACGTAAATTTTTATACGCATCGTTGCCATCGGTTCCACAATCTAGATGGGATCTTATAGATCGCATCATCAGGTATGTGTTTAAATTGTTTCAGCGAAACTTATTCGCGGTGGTGATAAAATATCTTAATTTGAAGAGAACGACCGTTCGACGTCTACTGATGTAATATTTGCATAATTAAATGATCTACTTCCAAGCTGGTCCGACGTAGAAATTTCAACTATGGGTTGTATTTATTCCAGTAGGAATGAAATGTTTTATTATTTACATCAAATGGTAGCTACATGCAATCACTATAAAGATTAAATCAAAGATAAATTGAGTCTTGATTTTCTATACGTGTGTTGTTCACTGTTTAATACTTATTTATTTATGATTATTAATATTTATTTTAAACGTTTTTTACAAGTATGTATATACTGAATTACATTATTGTTTATATTTTTTTTAGTAAAAGAAAGTATTCGTTATTCAACTTTTCCTATGACCACATGCACTTGATGACTGATGCTGACTTGAGTAAGTACATAATTTATGATTCCTATAACTGATAAGATTTTTTATGTAAAGTTGACATAAGTGGTCGGAGTAGAATCATATTTTGTATACAATATATTCTAAATTAAATATTTAACAATATTTATGCAATCCTGAGCAATAGTCATATCGATATGATTTTTTTTTTGAACATTCGATTTAACATTTAAAAAAATCGATTTTTTGTTTAAAATTGATCTTTAGATATTGATAACTCCATAGAAACCTGTGATTTTGATAAAGTTTTGCGATTATAATCTATTACTTCTGACGATAATTTGCAATAGAACTACACAATACTAAGATAAAATTTCTGTTATGTACTAGATTAAATTATTCTTCTATTACCACTCCAACTTTTTTTGGAAAAAATATAAAGACATAATAAGACAATACTTTATATTTTATATACAGAGAATTCCACTTATATCTGTAACGTCCCCATTCCCATAAGGAAGCTTATTGAATTTCCTTAAGGTATTATTTTATAGTTTTTCTGTAAAAAATTTTTCATTGTTATAAGTATATTTGGTTGATTTTAAAATACTAAAACTTCCATTAAAAATTATTTCGAAGTCAATAAAAATATTTTTACTGCTGATTTGTTGTTTTGAAAAGAGTGGTGTGTGAAAAAATGTTTAACCGACTGTTTCTGTCTGTTTATGTCTGTTCTGACTGTTTATATTTATGTTTACGTTTATGTTTACATTTACGTTTATGCATGCATATACATTTACGTTTATGTCTATGTCCAAAATTTTCAAATTCAACCAAGTTTGAAATATAATTTTGAACATTTATTAATAAAATTTTCATTATGAAATTGTTTAATATAAGTTTTTGACTTTCCCGATCCATACACCATAAAGCACTTCTAAAGATTGCAACCACTTTCTACACCGTCTTTTTATCATTGCAGTAGTAACTTGGTCATATAAATAACGTCACACTATATAATAGTTAAAAACTGGTTTTAAGAAACCTTTTAATATACAGGCTGTGTACTATAAGAGGACCAGTCCTATGAATCTCGCTTAATATACAACGCACGTCAAAAATCTTTTATATGTTTTTTGTTGCATTTTTTGAGGCATTTATGCTCGTAAAAACAAATTTGAGATCCATGGCCAACTTTGTGAGTAATCATAAAGAAACCGGAAAAGTCCCGAAAGTTTAGCGTCGTCTAACTTTTTTATTTCAAGAGATAGAGAAAACTTATTTTAATAAAATTTCATGGAAAATTTGATATCTTTCATATAGTGTAAACATATTTTTAAAATATCGTATATAATTTGCTGCGCTCTCTACGCGGGAAAAAGAAAATTGTCATCGAAGCAGGCTCTGCCTACATGTTGCCTGTATATCTTATATTTATTACATTTTTTATCATTTTGGTACAAAAAATGTAAACTTTTTCGTGTTAACGTAGAAATTGTTGTAGACACGATCAACTACAAAAAATTTAATAAATATAATGTACTTCTTTTAAGCAAAATACACACATTATTGGTTTTTTCCTTTAGAGAAAACTGAACCTTCAACATTGTTCTTGCGCAGACAAAGTAGCTTAAAATTATCTATCTCTTAAAATAAAAAAGTTGGACGACCCTAAACTTTCGGTCCTTTTCCGGTTTTTTTTATGATTACTCACAGAGTTGGCCATGGATCTCAAATTTGTTTTTACGAGTATAAAAGTGCAACAAAATAAATATAAAGATTCTTGACGTGCATCTAGTATTAAGCGAGATACATAGGAGTGGCCCTCTTATAGTAGACAGCCTGTATATCTGCGTATAACAACATGTATAACATACATATTATATAACAATTTAGTAGACGTTTTAATCATTTTTGTCAGTGTATGTCTAGTTATTAATATGGAAGCAAGCTTCTTTCCTTCTAATGGATTCTATAAGAAACAATGGTAATGCGGGGTAAGTCTGGCGTAGACACAAAATAAATGGCAAATTTATTGAAATCCTAAGTTCCTAGAAATTGCCCGTTTCAAGAACAGACTACCTTTTATTTTGCGTTTTAATTTAAATACACCATAGTCGCGGGTATTTACAAAATTTATAGCTGCTGTTTAATTCCGGTTCATTAACAACCCTCTTTTTCTCAGCAAGTCATATACCTTCCCTGATACTTCACTTGATGGTCTGATAAGACTTTTTAATTTAGTGCTGCGATAAGGAAAAGTGTGCTACATGCAAATTGCCTGATCTTAACAACTGTAAGCGAAAACGCTTGACATATTTCCGAATATCTGTGTAAACATGAAAAGAGAATATCTATTTTATAATTTTTTAACTGCATATTATTCATAATAATCAAAATTCTTTTTACATAGGTGCTATGCATATTCTCTTCGAAATAATCTTTGAACTTAAAAGTCTATTAAGTCAAAGATGTAAGTGCCTACTAGTAATGTAACGAATATCCGCATTCGCATTCGCATTCGCATTCGCGAATATTTGTTTGATTTATGATATTCGTATTCACATTCGCATTCGCGAATGTCAACAACAGATATTCGCATTCGCGAATGCTTAAAATCTAGCATTCGTTACATCACTAGTAAGTACTGAAGTACCTAAATTAAATTATGTACTGAAGGCAATTTACTTTATATTAGTTGTTCAAATCTGTTTATAACGGGTCTTCCATTAAGAGGAATAGCACGTTCAGGAAACTACGCACGCAATAAGACTAGCTTGTATAGTACGTAGCCTTATTTTGCTGAAGACAAACGTCTTCCAAAGTCAGTTCTTCAATCGTAAGCCCAAAGAGTTAGTCGGCATATTTCGGTATCGCAATCTATTAAATGTAGCGGTTTTTCGAAGAAACACGGTGTGACTCCACAAACCACATCAAACTTGTAGATGAAGAGGTTCCTTCGCTTTGTCAGAGCCCCAGATGCGACAATTTCACATTAGCCAATGACTCCCCACTCTCTGTGTCGAAAGGTACAAGAAATAATGGGGCAGAATTATGGATTTTTTGAACGAATATCCTCTACCGATGAGGCTAACTTATCTAGATGCCATAATAAAATTTCATAACGACCACATACGGCTTTATAAAAACCCACATACAATGTCAAAAAGTCGTCATAATACCAGTTTTTCCTTAATGTGCGGAGGAAATTGTAGAGTTTCTGATCGGCTTATCTTTCTTACGAGCAAGTTCAATGTAGAAATTTATAGCAGATTTATTAAAAAGAATTTGCCAACACTGCTTGAAGAAGTATTTGTTTGGTTTAGATAACAAAAATGCTGTTTACGTAAGATGGGGCTCCAGTTCATTTCAGTATGGTTGTTCAGCAGTATTTGGATGTTGCATATCCAAATTTTTGGATTGGTAGGAGAGAAGCATAAACTGACCTGTGGACACAAATTAAACTTCTCGACTTCTTTCTCTGGGGACATATTAAACAGTTAGTTTATGCGTTTCCAGTTGAAAATTTGGAGGAATATGAATATATCATCGAGTCTTGTGGCAATGCTCCGTAACGTAACAATGAACATGTTACGGCCTGTTGCAAGAGGTGACACGGTTCGTTATGGTTTTGGTTGTATGATTCATCCCGTAACGTAACAAAATAAGGTTACGAGATGACACAGAAACATAAACTCGCAGTGTGAACCTGACTGCAATAATGGATTCGTCACTGCAATTGCAGTTAGCAGCAGCGTCATATATTTTTATTCATTATACAATTTTAAAGAATAAGAAACGGAAATCTCCGCGATGGTGGATCTCAAAACTGTATTAGAGTGGGACAATATATAGTGGATCAAGTTTGTTGGCGGATTTAAAATTCCAACATATAAGTGGACTATACAAAAATTTCGTCAGAATGCACCCGACTGATTTTGAATTTTTAATAAATACAATTGGTCCATCGATTTCTAGGAAGGACACAAAGTTTCGAGAAACAATTCCTGTGCAGAAAAGACTAGCAGTAACATTGCGTTATTTGGTTACTGGAGATTCATATGTGAGCCTACAATATTTATTTAAAATTTCTAAGCAGTCAATAAGTCGAATCTTTCCCGAAGTATGTGGGGCAATTATAAACACACTTAAAAATTACATTCAGGTAAGTCAGTTATACCATATTATTTGAAATTTAAGACAAAATCACATGTGCAATAGGCAACGTTACGGCCAAAAGAGAAACCCCGTCTCAACCTGTGGCAGAAAGTACATGCCTTTGATGCGACGACTAAAAACCGACAACTGATGGTTCGTCCCGGATTAGTTACGCTTGTCAAATTTGTTACACGTACCCATGCAACAATTTTCCGTCTCCACTAACGTAACGTAACATGTTCGGTGTTGCGTTTCGGGACATTTGACACAAATGGATACCCGCCTTTATATATGTCCCCAATCAATGCCTCACAGAAGAGCATCTTGTAATGAAGTTATAAGTCACCATTTCCAACAGTCTTATATTTTTTAAATAAATTGTAAAAGGTAGACGTATTTTATGTTTTTACTAAAACAGAACATTTTATTACTAAAAAATGTAATTAATAAGCAATTTTCTGGGACAAGTTTAAACGACATAAAAAATACAACCGGAAAACTACTAATAGTTGCATTTTTAAACCCTTTCAGAATCACCGATTAATAAAACTATTAATGTAGGGAATCCTTTTACAAGCTAAAAAAACATTTCAAATTACTTTCTTTCCAAATGTAGGAATTAAATAAAGTCAAATTTTAAGTGCTTCATGAAAGGGGTGCAGAAGTTTTTAGAAATTTTGGAAATACGAAGATCTTGTATACTGGCCCAGTTCTGCCAAGGTACCGGGGTCGACGTTCAATCGCATTCCTTGATGGGTCCGCAAAGGCTATATAGCGAATACTGCTTTAGTTTGGACAATTGACCCCTTTGGATTTTTACCATATTTGGATTGTAGTTGCCTGGATTGGGTGATGTACTTGCAGTCTGACGTGGTAGTGTGACTTTGTCCCTTTATCCCCAAGTCGAATTTAGAATTTTTCGGAGAAATCTTTGTTTTCCGAAATTCGAAACTGGAGTGATTTTTTCGACTCTACAGAACGTCGTCAGCGGCTGCTCTGCTGATAAGCATTGCTCTTTGACGTTGTTATCTGTTACGGCTCTGGTGTTAGTGATTGGGAACTTTGCGAACTTCGGCGGAAATTTTGGAAATATAGTCTAAAATGTTATTTTTCGCGCTGGGTCATCTACTTTTGGTGAAGGGTAATTTGGGTTTCCTTGCACATGGGTTTCTACTTTGAAGATAGCTTCGTGGTTTCGATTGAAAAGTTGAGCGAAAATTTGAAATCCCCTCGAGATTTGGAATTCGACAATATAATACTATAAAATGAATAAAAATTACAAAACATCTCTTAATATAAATATATTAACGTTGCGTTAGTTCGAAACTGGACACTGAAATTGAAAAAAAAAGGATCCTATTGTCGAATTTTTGAAGTTTGAAGTGAAATCGATGTGAAACTATGTTCGTTAACACCTTGCCACAAAAATTATATGCCGTAGCCTGTTTACATTCAAAATTGTATTTCTTTGCGAAAAGATTGCTATCCTGAAACCAATTTCATAAAGGAAACGTATTAATAACAGCAAGGAAACTAAACGAGCCATATTATGCTTAACGTTATAATTTCAAGTAATAACACGATACTATAACAACTTGGATGGCTTCCAAAGTAGTTGAAATTAATACGTGTTGCACGTTTAGTATCCTTGATTGCATATTATTTTAAAACTCGAGCGGGCTCTAGAATAAACCTTTAAGAATGCAATTTGAATAATTATTTATTAGAAAAACACTTGCAAAGAAACTGTTTAAATTAATGTAGGCTCTCTGAGGAAACTTGCATATTTATGAAGCAAAATATGTTTAGTCTAATTATTCATAAATTAGTTATGGTAATTAATACAAAGTAACTTAGAAAATCACGAACAAAATACGGTGAAATGGAAATTTAAATACTTGGGTGTGATTTTTAGACTTGACGATTAGGGGCACCTACTTGTGAAACTCCTGCTAATGTATCTGGGAGCAAACAAAAACATTTTTCGCTTTGCACATCCTGAAAAACCACATTTAAACTCTGGTATTTTTTATCTGTTTTAATCTTAATATAAGTTTAATAATTATGAGAAAACAAAATGACATTGTATTTTGTGCATTTATGTGTGCACAGAAATATAGGGTGTTTTCAAATTCCATATTCATAACTTACGAACTATATTTTTATTAAAAAAAACATTTTACTTTTCCGATGTCTTCTTAGGGTACACTGAAAGAAATGCGTTTTATTCTTTATTAGAATTCTATATACCATTATAAGACCATTGTATACTATATGTGACAGTTAAACAGGTGAATATTGGATATAAAACGCGTATTGCTAGCACAGTTGTATAGTGACTATAAACCTTATTCTTTATTAAATTATTGTATAACTAGTATACAACGTTTTTTATACCCTTTACGAAATAATAGCAATAACTGTTATTAAAGTGTTCCATATCGTTATTAGAACATCTAGTACTGGTTATAAGTTTTATAATAATAAATGTATTAAACTGTTGTATACTCTGTATGAGTTAAAAACATATGTCATTAAGTTTTCAGAAATTTTATTGGATAACTGTAATTACAAGCTAAGGTTCTAATGTAAACATACATAAAACATACTTTTAAGCATTAAAAATGATGACAAATCGCTCCCAAAACTGTCCAGTTTATTTTCTTAGCAACGATGCACCCGTATTTTCTTGTATTACATGAGAATTTGCACTATAACTCTTCCACCTTAAGAATGAAGCATCCCCAGAAAGGTTGAGCTTCTTTCCATATAATTTTATTTCCTCTGGTTGATTGACTTTATACCCATGCTCTTCTTTGTCACCGTTAACCTTCTGTTCCTCCATCTTATGTAAAACTTAACATCAGCGATTTCTAATAGGACCTACAAAATAATAATTTTTAAGATTTAGACAAGATTTACATTTGAAAAAACAAAACAATTACAAGCCATAAAACAGTTAGATACTTACATAATAATTTTCCATTTCACACAACGCGATATGATCATGTATCCCACAAAACATGTGCATATACTGTCCATTTTCATCAAACTAGACGTGTGTAAGTCGATGCACAGCGGACTGTCGGAAATTTTACGATTGTTGTATTTTCTCTTCTTGAGTAAAGATAATAAAGACGTTGTGGTTTTGTGTGTTTATTTTGACAATGATTGAACATGTATGGACAATAAAAGTGGACTGTATAAGATAGTTGAGTACCGTTCTGCTTCATGCATAGCATGCTACTGAAATCTTAGAAGGGATGAGCTCGTGCGGCGAACCCTAAATCAGCGGCTGGAATAGCCAGGTTTCTTATTGAGTCGGCGCACTTCGCTCTCGGGTCTGACATATGATTATTATTACAAGACTATGAATATAACTTAACAACGATCATAACCGATTATGCACCGAGAGGTGACGATCACTTAACCATTATAAGATGCGTTTTACACGTTAAAAACGGAAACATATTCAGTATAAGAACGAATAATTCTGTTAATACAATTGTTATATACAAATTCGGATACTGGTCTTTATACAACAAATCTTCCCTACTATACAACTGGAATATAAAGTCTATAACACCTAATAATGTATAAGTAATTCATTATAACCTTTATTTCATAGATGCATAAGGTGTATTAAGCACCTTCCAGTTAAACTGATTGAATAATGAGTATGGAGATGATTGCTTTTTTTTAATAAAAGTTGTATATTGGTTATAAAAGTTTTAATATGCGCTATACACATTATTCTAGATAAACAGTTTAATAAGCCCATTTCCTTCAGTGTATGTACAAAACATTGACAACAAGGTTCATATTCATTAGCTTAATTAAGAAAATCAACAATTTCCACTTTCGTCTTCAAACTTTTTGTTTTTATTATAACCTCTATCTCTAGTGTTACTATCTAAAATTTTGTCTATAGCCACTATAACTGGGACTAAAATTTCCGTTATTACTCCTATTGTTCATTAATTGCGTTTGTAATATATTAATATTTGATTCTAATTCTAAATTTTTATTTGTAAGTGAGTCAAATGACTCTAAATTTACTTGTAAGCTCGTTTATACCCTTTAAATCTTGTAAAGTTAATGTATTGTTTACCTTTGAATTATCAATATTATTTTCTTGTTTACTGTTTTAAATATTTGAATTAATAACTGATATGTTAGTATCCTTGTGTTTCTCAAATTTTATCTGCTATATCTAAAATCTGATTTAGTTTAACTTTTCCTAATACTGTTATAGCTACTTAAATAGTTTTTGGTAATCGTCTCTTCCACGATTTTAATAGTAATTCTTGACTAACTACTGCTGATCCCCCTACTGTCGTTGACATATCTCTAAAAAAAAATCATAGGGTTTTCTATCTCCTATTTCTAAACCTGATAATAGCACATCTAAACGTTGCTCCTCACTAGCCGTTAGCCTATTAATTATTTTCTCCTTTAAATTTAAATATAAATTATTATTTGGAGGGTTTTCAATAATATCAATAATATTTGACACTACTTCTAAAGGTAATGTAGCAATGATATCATATTTAATCCTATCTGATTTAATTTTTTTAAAGCAAATTGAGTTTTTACTTGATAAATCCAAATTTGTTCACCAATTGTTTTAATCGAGATCCAAAATATTGTCTCTAAAATAGATGTGTGTAGAAACCACTATGGCAACTTAGCAGTTTATGACTTTAATACAATGATATTTAAATTATAATTTAAAGATAATATAAACCAAGTTTGAGTAAAAAATTACTCAATAATAGTTAAATTTAGAGTAAAAGTCAACTCTTGTTAGTTTTAAATACTGAGAATTGAGTCAAAAATCAGTTGAAGTTAGCAGAAACTCGGATTTGAGTAAAACTAACTCAATTCTGTTGCAATAGTTTCATTCATAAAATTTTAGTTGTACTCATACTAGAGTGAATAATTCACTCAATCGTGTGTAGACAGAAATTGATACATAATTGAGTACAACTGAGTGTTTTTTTACAGTGTAGTTCTGGACAGTGGGCCATGGATTAGGCGATCGACGAATAGTTAGAAGCTGTTTCCCACAATATCATTAGAAAGTGGCCATGATTAAATATGACATATACTTTGTAGGTTATATCTCACCAATAGTTAAAACATATCAGTAGACATATCCAAATAGTTAAATCATTCATCGGTCTAAACTAATAAGTTCGAAACCGATATATATCTGGTAACTCCTTTGATGTATTTTTGTCTCTTTGTGTGTGTATATATTCCTTAAGGTATGACGTACATAGCTCTCATATCCTAGATATGTTTTTCGTTTCTTGTAGGTGGCCATATATCACAAATCGTAGAAGTTAATGAAAATATATTTTCTAATAATTTAGTAATCAAATACTTCAATTTATTTTTATGCAAATTATTTATGAAAACGTATTGCGAAGAAATATTGGAATGAAGTATTTATTTATGGAGAATTTAAATTAATAAGCAAAATCTAGACATCGGAAGGGTTTGTAAGTGAGAGAAAGTAGCATTTGCTGCTTACGGGAGAAAACGTGTCACTTTCATATATTATCAATACTGAACCATCAAAAATATATTATTGGTGTCTATATTTCATTGATGATTTCATCTACTTTGATTTAAAAAAGTAGTTGTACTATCAGCAGATAAATAATTAACATACCTATCTACTTGTTTGTTATTTCAGCCGTCGAACAATGTGATTACCTAGTATTTGTTTTTAGGTAAATGTGAGTTTATTCAGCGATGGATAAATATAATTAATATGATTTAAATGTGCATTAGCATAGGCGGAGTTACCAATTACTGTTAATTTTATTATAAATCCTGATATAGTATGTCAAAAATAAAAGTGAAATGACATTATATTGCCTATTTCAAAAGGGAGATTATTTTTCTCCCTCTTTCAACAAATATCAATACTTTATCATCATTAGTGAATAATATTTATGGTGTTATGTAGTATGGTAGTAAACTTCCGTGTTTATTTATTTATGATTTATTTATTTCCAAAGGGGATGAAAGACCAAAACTGCATCCACTAACGCACTAAAAAAACAATAATAAACTAAACATTGAGAGTGAGAATTAACACTAACATAATTACAGAAACAGTGAAAGGACTTAAAGAGCTTAAAGATCGACAACAAATTATACTTAGATTAAAACAAACTTAGGTATATTCTTAATACATATTTTAAAATTAAGTATTGGGGAGTTTCATCACAACGTGACAACAGCGCTTAACTTAACGCTATACGGCTGATGCAGCCCACCTTTGCGCATGGAAGTCTTGTCCTGGAATAACAAAAATGTAAACAACTATTATTGTGAAACAAATTATGAATTTGAAATGAAATGAAAAAACCATCTGTTTTTCAATTCCTAGCAAATTCTCAGTATTTAAATAATTAAATTAAGGATTTAGAATTTTCTATCATCTTTATATCAGCAATTTTAAAACTAAAAATCTGTGCTCCTCTGAGGGCGATTAGAGAAAATTAGTTGTTCCAAAACTCTTCGTCGCTTTTTCAAGGAAACGGTGACTAAATTAAACCGGATTAAAATTTCGGCTTGCTTCAACTCACCAGTTGGCAATAACCACCTGCTTAATTAAAGTTAGTTACGTTTATTTCCCAGACTGCAGCTGAGGGGATTACATTGAATTAATTTATGCAGTGACAATTTCACTCAACAAGTGCAATGTTCATGTCAACAACTTATGATACTGTTAGGTGCATAATTCAATTCCATTCAGAGTTGTTAGACCACCGAACCGAATTTATGCACATTGTAGCAAAGTTGCTTCGCGCTATGGAGACGCAGTAAACCTTGAAATATATAAATCAGCTAGATTGTGGGAATGCAGGGTAATTTGAAAACTAAATATTGTGTTTCGGTAACTTTCTGTAGTAAGTCAAAGTTTTATATACCGCTTTTTAGCGTTTTTGTTCTTATTATTCATTTTGCCACATTGCTGGCAACTTTGTAGAACAAATCGTTAAATTCGTAACAATTTGTAGGTTCCTTGAAAAGTCTAACAAAGTTTCAGATATATAAATGTTTAGATAATAGAACAATAGGGTAAAGTTTATGGTCACTTACAACTGTATAAACCTAGATAAATAGAGTAGCTAAACCAG
Organism: Anoplophora glabripennis; assembly: GCF_000390285.2. Classification (NCBI taxonomy): domain Eukaryota; kingdom Metazoa; phylum Arthropoda; class Insecta; order Coleoptera; family Cerambycidae; genus Anoplophora; species Anoplophora glabripennis. The sequence continues at coordinate 17,517 of NW_019421739.1, forward strand.
AACTAATATTACATATGTTAATCAATGAGTTCTAAATCAGAAAATAAGAAAAATGTATATCTCCAAAACAGTTTTTGTTCTTTTTATTGCGTATAAGTCAAATCTTTAAGTCATTTTCTAAGAAGCAAGACTGCCAAGTAACATATTGTATCCAGATGACTCCTGTATTTACTCACACAATGCTTTGAGGAGGTACAGAAACAGCTGCTAGGAAAATGGGGATGGTCTTCGCTATGTACAGCTGTGGACAAGAAAATGATTCTACCACTTCGAGTAGAGTGTAAATGAGTTTAAGATACGCTAATAAACCAAAATCCAATATATTTCTAAAATCAAATGGATGTATAAAATCATATTAAAAATGTTTGAATATACAGAGTGTGCCGGTACTTGATACAAAAAAATCGAGTACAAATAGATGCGGTCGAAATAATAGTTCTTCATATAATTTTTTTTCATACGGGCCTTCGTTAAAAAGTTACGGGCCCTCAAAGGTGAAAATTCGTTGCTAAGAAAATAAACTGGACAGTTTTGGGAGCGATTTGTCATCATTTTTAGTGCTTAAAAGTATGTTTTATGTATGTTTACATTAGAACCTTAGCTTGTAATTACAGTTATCCAATAAAATTTCTGAAAACTTAATGACAAGTTTTTAACTCATACAGAGTATACAACAGTTTAATACATGTATTATTATAAAACTTATAACCAGTACTAGATGTTCTAATAACGATATGGAACACTTTAATAACAGTTATTGCTATTATTTCGTAAAGGGTATAAAAAAACGTTGTATACTAGTTATACAATAATTTAATAAAGAATAAGGTTTATAGTCACTATACAACTGTGCTAGCAATACGTGTTTTATATCCAATATTCACCTGTTTAACTGTCACATATAGTATACAATGGTCTTATAATGGCATATAGAATTCTAATAAAGAATAAAACGCATTTCTTTCAGTGTACATTTTCAATATCCACACACTTCCTAAGTCTACGAATGTTATTTGTTTGTACACGGAAAAACATTCTGGGTCCATATGTTTTTGAGGAACGTCTGAATGGACATCGACATTTGGAGTTTTTGCAAAATAATTTGCAGCCACTGTTAGACATCCGAAGAATCGCTTGGTTCATGCACAATGGGACTCCTCCCATTTTCAATGGATTGGGAAAGGAGGCCCAATTTCATGACCACCACATTCTCCAGACTTTAAACCCGATAGACTTCTTCTTGTCGGGATACCTGAAAAGTTTAGTGTACGCAACCCCAGTACAATGTATGAATTACTAAGAAGAATTAATTTCCACTGTGATAATATTAAACATACCCCATTTTCGAACGACTTGAAAATGATAAATATAAATACCGACCAGAGGACTTAATGTCTAATTTCAGACTTTCTTCAACCATGAGCTTCTTCTATTTTGCTTTTAATGAACTCTATATTTCCTTTCTTTCTCAATTCTGACTGCTCTTTATATATTGTTTCCATCTATTAGAAATAGATAAATAGATGGTGTTCATCCAGTGCCTGATTCAATATTTTATCCAGTTCGTTATATGTACCACCCTACTCTCTCCCCTAGAGTTAAAAAAAAATACTGTATTCTATAAATTTTCATATTAACATTATACCAGCTACACTATTATCCATTTAAATTAAAGAATTTCAAGAGAAGATATTTTTTCTGCAAATTAATTGAAAAATTTATGAAATATAGAAATTGTACCTTCAATTTTGCGGTATGGCTTCTGGATGCTAGAAGGTTACCGATCAATATTGTGGAATGTTTAATAAGAGACTTACTAAATAAGGGTTAGTCCTCGTTGATCCCTCTAATGATCAGTGCGTAGGCAGATGGTGTTTCTTTAGGAAGTTCGTCAAATAGTTTGAGCCATGACACTAAAAGTTCGTTTAAAAAATTGCAACTACGGGACATGGCACTAGCTATCAGTATACAGGTAAACTTTAAAAAAATGCTACTTGTGATTAACTGGTTCTACCGAATTTGCTGCCAAAAAAATAAAGTATTGAAATAAACATAAATTTTGAAATTTAATAAAATTTATATATTTCGCCCGTTTGGAGATAAATTACTTTAACTACAAAGTTATTGTAAAATTTTACTACAAAAGCAAACATACATTTAACAGAAATGTCAGTAAAACTAATGAATTTACTATAACATGATAGTCACAAATTAAAAATATATCCGTTTCCCCATTTCATTTTATGATGTAGTCCTTTTTTCCTGTTTTTATATTATAATCAGCTTTATACCACCGAACGAAAATATTGTTTTAACAGAGATTAAATTGAGGATTAATAAAACGTTAATGAAGTTGGAAATTAATTCCCTTGCAGGTTGCTGTTTTTGTTCAGCATTGAATTAAAAAACAAGTTAAAAAAGTTCAATAAAAGGTGTAAACAATCTTTTTTCACATGCAAAGCATGGAATGGTGAAAAACAATGTTTTCAGAATGTAAATCAATTTGTCTGTTTTCTTTTTTCTCAATTATGTCAGTTTTTACTTAAACTGATAATTCTTCCTGCGCAACAATAAAAAAATATTGAAACTATAAAAGATTTTGTGTTTATAAACTGTAATGGCTACATTATATTCGTTAATTTTAAATTCCGTTAATTATTAATAGCAAATATTCCCCCATTTTATAATTAATAATTACTAGTGCAGTTACCTATTATTTCTAGATCCGAATTTAAACAAATGACCTCATTTTGGTAATATGTATATTGATTATTGATGTTAGTATAATCGTTTGTACAAATTTTAATAAATATTGTAATATATATATATATATATATATAGGCTGATGC